>NW_028258484.1:1082912-1237614 GCF_053883595.1 Heterocephalus glaber
TCCTCAGGCTGCCTTAAAGTACCACTGACCCCATTCTGGGGGCTCAGCAGAGCTGTGCCAGACTCCCCAGTGGGCATTGTGTTAGCAATAACCACATCACCCACTCTGCAGCCCCAGCCCACCCCTCTGCCCACAGCCCAATTCAGCCTCTCTGGTGCTACCCCATCCACCTGGTTCCAAACCTCACCCTATCTCTGTCCTGAGTCCTTCCAGGATCTGGTTGTTGAGAACTTGGTGAAGCCTGGGTCACAGGGATCCCTGCCCACCCCAGCATGTTGCCACAGGCTTTATGCTCCCCTGCCAGATCTCACCCTGGGGTTCTTTTTCCTGTCCCAGTCTATAAGGCAGTAACTCATGTGCCTTTCCCACTCAGGACCTGTGCCTGTGGTATTGGGGCCAATGCCAGTCTCTAGACCTCTTTTGTCATTTTGCAGGCTTCCAAACATAATAAGACACATTCAGTGACAGGCATGGGCCGACAGGACTGCTCTCAGGCTCTGCACATGATCTCATGGTGAGTGGATGGGCTGCTGATCTTTTTAACTGAAGAGACTGGGCCAGAATGAAGCAGTTGGGGAGCCCTGGGGTAAGAAAGGAGGCCAGACAGGCTGTGTAGCTGATCTTTGCTCTCTCCCTTCCTGATGTTCATCCAGCTTTTTTTTTTTTTTTTTTGTGGTTCTGGAGATTGAACTTGGGCACTCTTACCACTGAACTACATCCCTAGCCCTTTTAATTTTTTACTTTAAGACAGGGTTTCACTAAGTTGCTAATTACATAGACTTGTTTTTGAACGTCAACACTATTTGTGTGAGGGGAGCAGCTCCACTTTTCAGGAGAGGAGAACAAGGCTCCAAGGGACCCAGCAAGCTAGTGGCAGTGGCATTGGGATTCCAACCCAGCCTGTGCAACTTTGCTAAACACAACACCCTGGTTCTTCCTTACCCCCAAGGCCACAGTCCAGCCCTGAAACCAGCCTCTGTTGCCTGGGCAGCAGCTTTAAGGAGTTTCCTGGGAAGAAGCCCTGATGTCATGTCAGCCTCTTAGAGGAGAGCTGCATTTGGCCCTAATGAGTGTCTCCTTGGGGGACTTCTGGTCCAGAGCAGAGAGGTGGGGCCGAGGCTTGCTTGAACACGGGCCCATCAGGGAGTAGTGGCCAGGTTTCCAAAACCCAGAAGCACAGGAATTGTCACCACTCCAAGGCCCACATCCTTGCTCTCTGGCTGCCAAGATGGGTCCAACTCCTGAATGGGAATTTTTCCTCCTAGTTCCCACTGGGGTTAGATGGCTGCCCTGGCAAAAGGGGAGGAGACAATAGTTACTAAGCCCTTCACAATTTTATCCCATTCTCAAACAGTCCAAGAGGTACTAGTCACGGGCCTGTTGAGAGAGTCAGGGTGAGGGAGTTTCTAATCTGCAGTCACACAGCTGGAAGACCTAGGATCCAAGCCCAGTTCCTGTCCTCTCTAAGTGATGGTACCAAGCCTGTGTGTTGTGGTCTTATGTCTACTTAGATGACAGATGGCCTCAGAAAGCAATAAAACTTCCAGCAGCTTCCTGCTCCTTTGGAGGGCTGAGGTGGGCCTGTGTTGAGCTGTCAGCTGTAGGCTGATGGAGCATTTCTGGCCAGTGTAGAGACAGCTAAATTGCATGGGAAGCTGGGGTTGGAAGCTGGAATATTCTTGGAGCACTTGGCTGTGTACTCATACTGTCCTTCCTCTGTTCAGTTTTGCTTGCGTCCACCCAAACATCCTTCTACTATTCTCAGGGTCCCACTCCTTTCAGATCAGTGCCCTAAATTTCATGCAAGAGATCCGGCAAGGCTGTGAATTCAACTCATGTTGTAACTGCAACCTGCAGGATTAAATCTAGGATTATGTTTTCAGTTGTGTGCTCACTTCGGCAGCACATATACTCAAAATGTTTTCAGTTGTATCTGTCTTATGGCTACAAGAATTAAAGATGCTTTTGGGTTGTTAAAGATGTACTCTGGTTTTCTGTCAGTGCCTTGAGCTGAGTTGTTGATCAGGTTCTGCTTAATCTCCAGTTGTCAGAAGCCACCCACCACACCAGTCTTACTAGGTATCCCCGTGGCCACAGGTGGGGGCAGCACCCATTTTGTCTTCCAGGTTTTGCTTTCAAAAGATGCTTCACCCAAGCACTTAAAATAGGTGGGTTTTTGTTTTTGTTTTTTGAGACAAGGTCTTCCTATGTAGTTCAGACTGGTCTTTAACTTACTATGTAGTTCAGGCTGGCCTCAGATTTGTAGTGATCCTCCTGCTGGGATTACTGGTGTGTGCTACCTCACTGGGCTAAAATAGGTGCTACTGAAAGTGCCGGTTTTGTTATTGTCTCAGTCCATTTTGTGTTTCCATTACAGAATACTCAAGAGTAGGTAATTGATAAAGAATGGAGGTATAGTTCTAGGGGCTGGAGAGTGCAAAGCCAAGGAGCCCATGTCTGGTAAGGGCTCATCATACCATACCAGGAAGTGAAAGAAGAAGAGAGCCATGCTCATCCTGTATAAGGATGCCACTTCTGCAATAATGACATTAATCAGTCCAAAAGGGTAGAACTCTCATGACCTAATCACATTTTAAAGGTCCCACTTCTCAACACTTACATTGGAGATTAAATTTCCAACACATGAGCGTTGGAGGGAATATTTAAACATTAGCACCAAATGCTGAGACTTCCAGAAACCATTTTCCCCCTAACAATGAGGTTATGCCTCCTGGGTTCCAGGTCAATAGGGGCCAATAAGTGATTCCAGGTTTCTAGCTTTCAGGGACTATTTTCTAAGAAGATATTTCTACTACTGAGAGCAATATCAGCCAGGGAAGGGTTAGGAAAATGGAAACTTCCCAGGTGCTTCAAACAGGGAATTAGGGTTGTAACGGACCGGTTACAGCAACTGTTGAAAAGAGCGGAGCAAGGAGGTGGGGTTTCCAGAAGCTGCCTGTACATTGAGGCTGGAAGAACAGAAAGTGTCACCCAAAGCTATGATCCCAGAGTTACTGATGGTGTTAAGGCTTGCAGCCTTACAAGCTGCAAGGGCATATCTGGTGGTCACTGCTGCCACCTCCGAATCCAGAAACACCACACTGCTTCTAATACCTGCTAGTGCTTCCTACCAGGCACAGTGTCTTAGTTACATTTCTGGTTGCTGAGGAAAAATATCCAACACCAAAAGCTAAAGGAGAAAAGGTTTATTTTGGCTCACACTTTGTAGAGGTTTCAGTTCATAGTGGGCTGGCTGCAATGCAGGGCAGCATGGGAGAGGGGCATCACAGTGGAGAAACAGTTCACAACTGGCAGAAGGCAGCAAAGCAGTGAAGCAGTAAAGCAGCAGCAAGACCATCAGCAGCCTTCTTTCTGTCCCTTATATTCTATCCAGGCTACACACCCATAGTGTGGGTAGCACTCACACCCAGGTTGGCTCTCCCATTATCCACACCCAGAACTATGCCAAACCAATTAATGGACTAATTTAGTAATCAGACACCTTTGATCCCAGCATCACACACTTCATCTCAGCATCGCACACTCGATCCAGCCACCTCTGAAAGGCCCCACCTATGACCACATGAGGCTTTGGGGGACATCCAGACACAAGCTATAACACACAGGTTCTGGCAAATATAGTTTGCATGCTTTCAATCCCTGTGTGCTGCAGAGAAGGGGTGTAGCAGGTCACAGGTAAGAATAAGCAGCAGTATTCTTCCCTGCTATGGGTTATACCATATGACATAATGGCAACACATTAACATAGAAGACAATGTGCAATAGACAGCGATGGGTCTGGAAGTGTGACTCAGTGGCATAGCTAGCATGTGTGAGGCCCTGGGTTCAATTCCTAGCACTGGAGACAGAGAGGGTGGGGGGCGGGGACTGAGAGACTAAGAGTGATTATTAAATAGACCAGTTTACCTGTTGTTACTAACTCTGACCCATCATAGACTGAAGTCCTATAAGAAATAAAAGCTTTCTTGTCTGTGGGTTCTGCCTCATGGACAAAAGCTGCTCACAGTACAGCCAGGAAGCAGAGAAACAAGGGAGGAGTTGGGGAGAGGAACATACCCTTCCAGGTCACACCCCCTAGTGACCCACCTCTAAGCAGGCCCCACCTCCTAATAGCACACTCAATCACTAAACTCACCAGTAGGTGAATCCACTGATGAATTCAGCATCCCATGATCCAATCACCTCCCCAAGCCCCACCTCTGAACACATGAGGTCTTTGGGGGACATTTTAGGCCTAAACCATGATATTCCACCTATGGCCCCAAAGACTCATGTCTGTCTCTTTAGGCAAAAAGATTTAGTCCCTCTCTAACAGTTGCCAACATCGTAACAATTCCACTATTGCTGAAAAGTCCAAGTCCCAAGTCTCCGCTGACACTCAAGGCAAACACTTAGCTATAAACCCCTATAAAAAAAGAAAAAAGAAAATTAAACACTGCCGGTAGGTCTACAGTGGCACAGGATAAATAGTTCCATCCCAAAAGGGAGAAATGGGGGATAGCAAGCAATGAGACTAAAGACTGAAAGCCGGCAAAGCAAACATTAAATCTTGTAGTTCCGCATCTAGTACCTGAGGCAGGTGGTGGTGAGATGTGAACTCCAAGGGGCTTGGGCAGTCCCACCCCTACAGCATTGCTAGTTGCAGTTTTAATGGCCTTTCTCCTGGAGCGGCTTTGCTCACTGCAGTTTTCCTCAGCAGATGTTTCATGTTCCTGACTTCTCCAACTTCCTGGGGTCTTCACAGCACTTTTGGCTTCGCTCTCAGAGCTTCATACACTGTCCTTTCAGGGCTACACTGCCTGGCCCACCAGGCGTTCTTCTGAAATCTAAGTGGAAGCCTCCCTGCCCTCTCAAAACTCTTGCATTCTGCATGCCCATAAAACCAGCATGACATAGATGATGCTATGATTGACGGGCTCAAATACAAAAATGGTGCGGTGGGAGGGTGTGGCTCATTGAGAAAAGTTGCTCACATAAGTGGCCAAAAAGCAGAGAAAGTAGCAAAGAAATTAAGGATGGTATTATAACTTTCTAGCATCCCCAGTGACCTGCCTCTTCTGACAAAGCCCCACCTCCTAATAGCACACTCAATTGCTGAACTCATCAGTGGATAAATCCACTGATACAAAGAGCAGCCCCATGATCCAATCAGCTTCCAAAAGCCCCATCTCTGAACACATGAAGCCTTTGGGGAACATTTTATAAATAAACCATAATACACACATGGGATATTGAATTGGGTAGGAATAAGCCTCTCTACAGTTATTCTGGAATCTAGACAAAAGTGTGTTATGATTTGGACTTTATACATTCCTGTGATAGTTAACTGTGGTGTCAACTTGAATAAGAAACACCCAGCTGATTGGTTTATTGTTCTGGGTGTGGATGGTTTTTGGAAACTAAGTGTGAGGACTGAGGCCTGGATTGATCTCTCCTTGGGACATGAGGGAGAAAATAGCAAGTTGTTCCTCCCTTGGGCTATGTGCTGGCACCAGCCAGTTCCAAGGAGAAAGTCAACTGAAGCTGAAGTCCGATTAAAGAAAATACACATTTGGGTACAGTCTACAAATGATGAGAACCTGATGACCTTTCTAAGAACCCTAGATCACATGTTTTCTTGCTTCTTTGTGTGACCCTAATAAAAGTGTGTAGTACTGCCAGTTCAGGGCTCTTCATCCACTAGAGGCAGGACCCCCTGACCCCCTCTTTCAAATTATCTTTGTGTCTTGTGTCTTTAAACCTTTATTGCTCCCTAATCAGGACAAATTCATGGGATGGCTCTGACAGATGATGGATTTACTGAAGAGGGAAGATTCACCCTGGATGTGGGTGGCACCAACCAATAGGATTGTATCCTGGATAGACTAAAAAGGGAAAGAAGAAAGAAGTCTAACTTCGGGTTCTTTAGAGGAGCTCCAGTCTTCACCATCACTTTTGGGCATTCATCTCCAGGCATCCAGCACAGACTTCATCCTTGCAGGGCAGACTCTTTAGTCTTCTAGCACAGACCCTTCAGCTTCTTGATAGAGACTGGCACAGGGCTCTGCAGTGAGCTCAAGGCCTTTGACTGTTTGTTTGTTTGTTTTGAGGCAGGGTCTTGCTATGTGGCCCAGGCTGGCTTTGAGTTTATTATATAGCCCAGGCTGGCCTCAAACTCTCTGCAATCTTCTTGCCTCAGCTGCTGAGTGCTGGGATTACAGTCATGTGCCACTACCCCAGGCTGCTATCACAAACCCTTAAAGTCCATTCCCATACTCGTTCATCAGATCTCTGCTTGTAAGAGTTAGAAAACCCAAGAAGGTCTTTGGGAATATAGCAGACCTCCTCCTGGGTACATCACCATGATGTAAAGGTATGTATATCACCTTCAGGAGTCTTCTGGGCTACCTAGTAAATTCAGGATCTCCCTGCCTCAAAAAAGGTGGATGGAGGGGGGGGGGGGCTTGAGGGAGGGAATGGGATAAAATAAAATAAGAAGAAAAAGGTGGATGGAGTGGGATAATGGTGGCAAAAACACGCCTGGATCAGGCCAAGCTTGTCAATATAGGCCCATTAAGTAGAGATTCTGAATTTAATACTGCAGCTTGTGGAATTAAAAAAAGTGGTAGTAGGGCTGGGGATTTGGCTCAGTGGTCCCGCTGCCTGCCTGGAAAGCAAAAAGTCCTGAGTTCAATCCCCGTTACCAAAAAAAAAAAAAAAAAAAAAAAGTGATAGTTTATTTGGTTGGTTGGCAGAAGTATGAATCAAAAAATGGCCCACTGGTGAATGAGTTAGAGATGTCTAATTTCCCTTGGTTTACTGTTGATGAGGGGATTCAAACGTTCAGGAAAGTGGGAATGCTGGAATGGATTTGCCATGTTAAACCTAATCCTCCACATGGGAATGATCCAGAAAATGAAAATGTACCCTTCACTAATACCCTAAGAAACAGATTTGTGAGTGGAGCATCAGTGTCCCTGAGGAGCCTTGTCATTGTTCTCTATATGCCAGACTGTTATTGGGTTCTAGGGTGCTGGGGACTCCTTTTAGGGATTTTTTTCTAGGTTCTTCTTGTCCTGAACAAAGAATTAGAAAAAACAAGTGCAATAGGTAGCAAGGTTTTACATTTATTAAAGGCAGGAAAGGAAACATTCTGCAGAGTGAGTGCAGGCTAATTAAAAATATAAAAGTACACTGTGCAGAGTGAAAATGGGCCATAGTGGACATAAGGTTAATGGTGACCATCTTTTGTATCTCCCCCTCCTTAGGCTGACATCAGGTCTGGGCTTTCCTATAGAAAACCTGCTTGAGTCCTCTCAAGAAGAATTAAAGATAGCATTCTTTGATTAGTCTCAGGTGCAGAGCATTGGGAACTGTTTTTCTGAGCATTTCCTGGATTTTCATTATTGACAGATCATGCCCATTTGCTCAGTTGATTTGCCACACCTAAATCTTCTGCTTAATTTCTCCCTGAGGGACATAAATCCCCATAATTCTTTATGAGGTGCTGAAGATGTAGAGGTCTCCCTCTTCAAATAGCTACTTCTGGCTGAAAGGGGCTGTAGGTCCTACTTACTGAATGTCTTACTTTTCTCTCACTACTGAGACAAAATATTCAACATCCTAAGTTAAATGGGGAAAGATTTATTTAGCTCACAGTTTTTGGAGGTTTCAGTCCATAATTGGCTGTTTCCAAGAAGGGTGGTTTGCTAGAGGGGCAGTGCAGAGGAGAACTAGTTCATGACAAGGAGAAGACAGCAAAAGCAGAAAGAGACCTTAACAGTGTCTTTCTGACCCTTTTATCTTATCAAGCTACTTAGGGCAGGTAGCACTCACACCATTAATCATAGTGCTCTTGAGCCTAGCAATGCACCATGAATCAATTCTGGCAGCACACACTCTAGATCCAGCCACTTGAAAAAGAGCTCCACCTATGACTGCATGAGGCTTTGGGGGAAGATCTAAACACAAACCCTAACATTGGGAATTATGTGCTTTCTAGCTACCTCAGGATGCTGTGGCCCACTGGCTGTGTTGAAAAGAAGCCTATCAGAAGACAATAAGAAATGAGTTAGTGTCTATATGTGAAGGACTATTGAGGGGCCTGTTCAATGAAAGAAATTTTGGTAAATTTGTCAGGAGAATAATTTTACTCTTAGGTTGGGGATGTAGAGCACAAATATGATAAGGGGCAAGTCAGAGTTTCACATCTCCTGTTGAGAAAGTATGGCAAAGAGGGAAGTTAGATAAATTATCAAAGCCTAAGAGCCATAACTTTAGTAAGATTACTCACATTATGTATTTAATTAAAAACAGGACTCTAATACAGTGCTCATTCAAGCTGTGATGAATTAGGAGTATCTGCCCTCAGAGGAGTGCTGGAGTCTTGCTTTTTGAAGAGGAAACTCAGATCTTCCAGAAGATCACAGGAGTAGCCTAGTCCTGTGAAAATTTGAGTGACAATTTTCCATGTAGGGTTTTTATAGCTTTCCACTGCATCCCCTGAGGAAGGATTAGTTTAATGGTTTCTCAAGAACTGGGAATAAGGGTAGGGTCTTAAGGGGCTCTAAGACTGCCCTTCTTGCCTTTCCACCATCCTTTTGATTTCACAAGGAAACTTTAGACTTGTCTCTTTGGTGTCCCTTGCAATGAATGACACCATCATGCTTGGGAAAATAGACTGCCTCTAGGAGTTGTAGAATTTTCTGTTTGTGTGTCGTAGATGATTGTTTATTAGTTTCTGTTTGTTTTATTTTGTTTTGTTTTTGATATAGGGTCTCAATTTGTAGTGTAGGCTTGCCTTGAACTCACTATGTAGCCCAAGCTGGCCATGAACTCCCAGCAATCCTCTTGTCTCAACCTGCTGAGCACTGGGATTACAGGCATGCACCATTATGCCTGGCATGATTGCTTATTGGTTAGTAAGTGGCCTTTTTTATAGATTGTTGCTTGGACATGTAGCACCAGAAAGGCATATTTGGAGTCTATATAGATATTTAGCTTTTTGCGTGTTGTTAATATCAATGCCTAAGTAATAGCTATGAGCTCTGCTTTTTGTGCAGAGGTCCCAGGGGGAAGGTGTTTGGCCTCAATAACCTATTGTGAACTGATATCTGCATAACCTACCTTTTGATGTCCTTGGACAGCTACTTTCATCAGTGAACCACACCTCCTCAGAGTCTTGGAGAGGCAGGTTACTGATGCCCTGCCTACTTGCATAGGTCTAAGAAATCACCTGTTCAGAGAGTGGCTAACCTCTGAGCCTGTAGGCTTCAGTGAGGCAGGATTAAAAGTATTGCAAGTCTTTAGGGTAACCTCAGGGATGTCTAGAAGCATGGCTTGGTGTAGTCCCAACAGGTAACCTAGTAAGGGAGTAGGACATTATGAGACAATTAAAAACTGATGGTTAAACATTTGAGCTTCAAACTGATATGTCAAAGCAGGAGTAAAGAAGCTCTGACTAGGACTCTCCTCAGCCTCAAATATGGGTGTTGATTTCCTAGTTTGTACTGGACCAAAACAATATTACAATAGAAGATAAGTTGTTAAAGATAAGAGTGGAGCTTGTTCCTGGGGCACCAACTGTAAGGTCAGGTTTGAGACCACTGAGGCAGGCAAAGTTCAAGCAACATGTGAGTTTATTACCATCTGGTTGCAAATGGGCCAAAGGTGAAGAGGGCATTGGACCTGAGAGGGGGGTCTGTGCAGTTGTTATAGAGGAGTTTAGGCAGAGAATGGGGCACTGGTCAAGAGGGTGGAAAATTTTAGAGTCCTATGGGTGATGGGCCTGGGGCTGGCTGATAAACAGGGTGGTGGTAGGAGCAGCAGGGAGGCTGCTGGCTTTCTGTTATCTCTGTGCTCCTGTGGATGTGGGTAGTGAGTCTGCTTGGGTGGGGGTCTGGCTGAGGGGCCTGTCACCAACTAGCTACCTTCAGGGTCAAACTGTTTCCAATTTTAAAGAATACAGCCTAATGGTGAGGTGGCTGGGATCTGAAGGTTATCTCCCATGGTGCACCATGGGGCCTAAGGGAGAGAAGATGGCATCCTATGCAGAAAGATGCAGATCCATTGAGTTCCCAATGTATCCTTTATGAGACTCAAGTACTACTAATGAAATGTCTGAAGCCAAAGAAGCACTGGTGCCTTCTCATTTTTTCCCCTTAGACTGTACCACACACTCTGCCCCAATGATTCCTTAGACAGAAGAGTAGAACCTCACCCAGGGGTCCCTTAGGTAATCCCAAGAGATCATTAAAACCCCCCAAGCCTCCCTTAGAAACAGTAAACTTTTTACAAGGTCTCCCTATGTAGTTCAGACTGGCCTTGAACTCACTATGTAGCCTATGCTGGCCTTGAACTGGTGGCAATCCTCCAGCCTCAGCCTCCCAAGTGCTGAGATTTTAGGCATGTGCAACCACACCCAGCTCATAAATAATAAACTCTTAGAAGATCAGGGTGGAACTCCCTTAGAGGACTCCCTTAGATCAGGGTGGAGGCCCATGGTGGGGGAAATCTCTTAGGCCCTTGAGAAATAGTATCCCTTACATTTAATCCTGATAATAAAAACTTTGGTACTTTGTTTAAGGCCTAAGAAATAGAAATGTTTTTTGAGCATTTAAGAGAAAAAATTATAAGGATAGCTCTACATACTCACAGCCTCCTGACTTGACCTTTACTGGTGATTTCCTTTGTTTCACTCAGGCCCTCTGGCACATCTTTCTAAATTAGCTGAGTTTCTGTTCGAAGAAACAAGGAGAGGATTTAACCCAATTCAGAAGAGAAGTGGGGAGGAGGCTTATATGTTTCCTAAAAACAGAGGCTTTAGCCCTTATCTATAAGGGTGAGATTTCCTGGTGACCACAAGGTGAATCAGAAAAAGAAAATAGTGAGCAAACATGGCAGAACCACATGACTGATCCACACAACTGTTATCAGGTAACCTACTTCTAAAAGTGGCCCACCAACTAAATGGGTTCTGGGTTGCTAGCCTCTCCCTCTGGAGTTAGATTCCAGGTTCTTCTCTTGAACAATGAAATGGATAGAACTAGTGTAGATAGATAAGTTAATTAAATATCTTGTAAGCAATTAGACAGGGCTGGCCCTGAGGAGTCAATATGAGGGACAATTGAGACACATTCACTGAAGGTCAGCATTATAAAAAGAGAAAAACTACTACACCCACTAACCCTAACTTCCCCTAGGGAAGAATAGCAGTGATTGGTATTCTAAACAGACATCAATGGGCCCTGGATTTAGCTCAGTGGTTCCACCACTTGCAAAGGCATAAGGTCCTGAGTTCAATCCCCGGTGCAAGACAAAAAAAAAAACAAAACCAAAAAACCACCCCCAAAACCCAGACATCAATCACCTGAGTGGGGGACAAAGACCTTAACCCATCTCTTCCATGAAACGACCTTGACTCTTCCCTTACTGAAAATCCTTGTTCATTCCTTATACACTTGCTATGTGACTTGTTTCCCCATTTGATCCCCCATTTAAGCAATATTACCTAATTGACTCCTTGTTTTAATCTTATTGGTCAATCATAGTTTTGTTCCACCTCACACCCACTTTATAATTTCCCATGGGATCAATATTGCCTCAGCAACTGTACTTGTAATCTTATTGGTTGATGATAGTTTTGTCCCACCTTGAAGCTGCCTCACCTCATGGCTTTGCTCCATTAAAAACCCCTGGGAAACAGGATTCCCCAGGCAACCCACTTTCAAGTCCCTCTTCTGTCTCTCTTAGGCAGAAGCTGTCTTTCTCTTAATAAATTTTTCCTATTCTTAACCTTTGTTGTTCCTGTCAGGCAAAAGAGTGAAAAAGCAAGACCAGACCAGAACCACATCAAGCCTTTATTGCAGGGACAATCTGCCGGGCTGTCTCTGAACAAAGGAGTGCAGCAGCATAGCCAGGGTAGGGGGAGCTTTTATGGGAGCTGGGGAGGGGTTTGGGGATGTGATGGTTAGGGATTGGAGGGGTTGAAAGGCGTGTGACCGGGGATTAGAGGAGCCTGTGACATCACTAGTTACTAGGAAGAGAGCAAGTATCAGGTTACTCTTTTGGCGGGAAAAGGGCATGTTGGGAAGAAGAAAGTTGTCTTTTGGTGGGAGAAGCCATCTTGGGGTTGGGTTTTAGGTGGGGAGCAGGGTATTATGGGAAGAAGGCCAGTTTGGGTGGGAAAGGAGCCATTTTGGAACTGGGTTTAGGTGGGAAGCAGAAGGTAGCTATTATATATAGGAGCCATCTTAAGATGAGGGAAAGCTATCAGTTCCTAGAATTCATTCTTCAGTTTTAGAGAACATGAACTCAAGTTTCGATATCTAGCAGGTTTGGGAGCTACACTGATTTCCCCTATATCAAAGAAAGCAAAAAGCACAGTGACAATGTTTATTCAAGAAAATAAAAGTGAAGAGTAGGGGAGAAACTGGGTCTTCAGAGAGAGCTTGGGCTGAGTAAAGAGAAAAAGAAGGTAAAAGCAAAATTAAAAGTACATGCTGTGTATGGGAAATGCAGCATGGGCTCTTGTGGAAAGTTATGATAGCAATCTTCATGGCTTGCCTCTCCTTTTATGCTGTCCAAATTTCAAGGAAATCCACGAGAATGTCTACATATGGGGTGGCATTATAGACAGCTAAATTAGGTAGAAATATTATATGCAGTCAGACAGGGCTAGGCCCTCGAGGCAGTCAATGCAGATGAGAACATACATGGTTGGAAGTACTTCTGACAAATATTAAAGTCATAATGACCAGATTTGCATATTTCCCTAAGGAATAAACAAAAACTGAGATTTTTGGTACCACTCTTTTCAGATTCCCCACTTAAATAAATGATTATCTCATTAGGGTTGGGCCATCCTCTCCCACACACTAAGCTACTAAAACTAAAGACAAGACTAAGATTATAGATTATTGGTTAATAATGTCATCCATATCCCCTTGCTACTACTGGATCAATATTAGCTAAGTGGCCATACTTGTAATCTTATTGGTTGATTATAGTTTTGACCCACGTTGTACCTACTTCATGATTTTACTCTATAAAACTTTCTCAGAGAAGTGGGTTCATTGACAACCCATTCAGGAGCCCCCCCCCCCATCTCTCAGGAGCTATTTCTGTTACCCATTCCTATTCCCCATTTTTATTCCCCAATAAATTTTCCTACTGTTAACCTCCATTGTCCCATAAAAATTATTCTTTGACTTTGGGGAACATGAACTCAGCATGTCTGAGTTACATTTTCTCCTCTATATCCCTTGGATTTCTTGTCTCTGGTTAATATCAGATCTAGGCCATCCTATTGAAAACCTACTCAAATTCTCTCATTAAGTCCATGTACAGGGCTTTCGGAACTGTGCTGCGCATGTGTCTGGGATCTTGTAATTAACAGGTCACACCTACCACCTCCCAGCCAGCTTTGCCATGCCCTAATCTTCTGTCTCACAACCAACCAAAATGACAGACATGGCAGATCCATGGGACTGATTCACATGATGAACCTAAATGCCCACCAAATATGGTGGAACCATCTGAGTAAAAGGATGAAACTAAAATGGCTGCCAAAAATGGCAGAAAGGTGGACTGGGATGAAATAAAGCCTTGGGAAAGCAGCTCACTAAGGATATCTAGAGATAAAAGGCCATCTATGGGAATAGTGCAGATGAGATTTTGAGCACAAAAGGGGGTAAACTGAGGCAAGTGGCTATATTATAGGCAGCTAAGTTAAATAGATATTAATAAGCAGTCAGATAGGGCTAGGTCCTCGAGAGAGTCAGTGTAGAAGGTGAGAACACATCAAAACTGTGGCTGGAGGCACACTGAAGAAGGCAAGACCTCGAGATTAAAGTCACAAAGGGCAGATTTACATACTTCCCTGAGGGATAAATGAAAGCTTGAGATTATACTGTAATTGTATCCTCTTTGGGGGATTTCTCATAGAAATAGACCATTATATCACTTGGGATGAGCCATCCTCTCCAACCCACTAAGACTAAGACTACTAATACTAAAACTAAGGACAAGACTATGCCCTTGCTATGTGCCCTGTTTCACCACTGGATCAATATTAGCTAAGCTGCTATATTTATAATCTTATTGATTGATTATAGTTTGACACACATTGTATCTACTTCCTGATTTTGCCATGTAAAATATTCTCAGAGAGATGACCTTGGCAGCAACCCACTTGGGACCCCTCCTATCTCTCAGGAGCTATTCTTTTTTTGGGGGGGGTTATGGGGGATTGAACTCAGGTCCTTGCACTTGTGAGGCAGGTGGCAGAATCACTGAACTAAATCCCTGGCTCTTAGAAGCTATTCTTATTTACCATTCCATTTTTTTTCCCTTGAGACAGGATCTCACTGTGTAGTCCAAACTGGCCTTGAACTCACTATGTAGCCCAGGCTGGCCTGGAACTCACAGAGTTCTTCCTGCCTTAGCCTCCAGAGTGCTGAGATTATAGGTGTGTGCCACCATGCCTGGCCCTATTTCCCATTCCTATTCCCCAGGTTCCCAGGTATGTGCCTCATTCCTTTGAGGACCCACACTCCACTCTTGAACACCCATGCTCCACTCTTCAATGTGTCTTATCTCTCACTCTCAATAAATCTTTCCTACTCTTAACCTCTGTTTTTCCTTGGAATTCATGTTTTGATTTCGGAGAACATGAACTCAATACATCAGATTAGGAGTTATATCTCTCCTATATCACTACTCAAGCAGGAGATCAAGTTACAATAGGTATTTTTGCCAAAAGTGAGGAAACTGAGCAAAGCATCATGGAGAAGAGAAATGTAAGGATAGACAATCATAACCAACATGTATGCAAAAGCCTTCTTGGGCTCAGTGGAGCCTTCCACAACTGGAACTGATGCCCTGGCACCTCCCCAACCGATTCATACTCTCACTGAGTGACTGAAACTGGGCAAGAGAACAAAAAAAGGGAAGATAAACTTGAGCCAGCCCTGTGGGCTTCTTTTACCAGCTACGAAAAACAGAGACCATATGCTTCCCCTTCCCTATCCCACAAGGTGGGAGACAGCAGGAAACTGTTCCCAGAACCATGAGGAAGTTTTCTGAGTTCTTCAGCTTCAATTTATTTTTTTATCACCTTCTGTTTCCATGCCTTTCCCCAATAACCAAAAAGGATTTCAGCCCTCCAAAGAAAGAAAACTATCCTGAGAGAAAAGGAAGAAGAAGGGATTGGAGCTTTCCTATGGGAGAGAGAGAGAATGAAAGAAAAAATACCTTCTTGGCTGTAGATTTTAGAGAGAGAGAAAAACAAAACTGCCCAACAGGCCTTACCTGTTCCTGTTTGGCTTTGTCAAAATGTGCTACTGGGTTGCAGGGTATTGGGAACTCCTCTTAGAGATTTTTTCTAAGTTCTTTTTGTCCTGAACAAAGAATTGGACAAAACAAGTTCAAAAGGTAGTGAGGTCTTACATTTATTAAAGGTGAGAAAAGAAACATGTTGCACCTGCCTTGCAAGTGCAAGGTCCTGAGTTTGATCCCTGTTACCAGGAGAGAGAGAGAGAGAGAGAGAGAGAGAGAGAGAGAGAGAGAGAGAGAGAGAGAGAGAGACAGAGAGAGACAGAGAGAGAGGAAGAAAGAAAGAGAGAGAGAGAGAGAAAGAAAGAAAGAGAGAGAGAAAGAAAAAGAAAGAAAGAAAGAGAGAGAGAGAGAAAAGAGATATTCTGTGGAGGAAATGCAGGCTAATTAAAAATAGGAAATGTACACTCTGCAGAGTGAGAACAGACCATTGAGAAAGAGAATTCAGTGGCCAGAAGGTTAATGGCAGCCACTCTTCAGGATGGCATTAGGTCTAGGCTGTCCTATCAAAAATCTATTGGAGTTCTCACAACAGTTGAAGATAGCATTCTCTAATTGGTCCCAGGCACAGGGCTTTTGGGACTGTTTTTCTGCAAATTTCCTGGGTTTCCATTATTAACAGGTTATGCCCACTTGCTCAGCTGATTCGCTATGCCTTAACCTTCTGCCTCAAGACCTCATGGTGGCAACCACAGTCACTCAATTGAGAAAATTAAGTGCAATAGGTTTAATTGGATCCCAAGTTTCAGAGGTCAAGTGGCAGTACTCAACCTCCAAAGACAAGGCACATGTACTTATCATGATGGACAGCAGAAGCAGAGTAATGATCAGAATGATCCGACACATGTAGACCTATGGTGTTGGCTGGTTACCCATGGTGTCTCCAAAAATCAAATAGACAGGAAGCCCAATAAATTTTTTTCCATTAAGTTGATTGGTACAATTTAGATATGCAATACAGTTACATTAATCATTGGGAACTTGTACCTTTACATGATATATCTTGGTTCTTACTTTTTCCCCATTCCCCTGCCCCACCTTCAACCCCTCCACCTCTCCCTATTTACAAAGACGTTTTTCCATTTTTGAAGCCCAATAAGTTTTTACTAGATTTATATAGTTGGAAAAATTTAAGGGGGATGAACAGAAACTTATCTCAAATTGTGGTAACAGAGTCAGGGCCTCTCAACCAATTTCCAGATTTGAGCCACTTTACAGGTCTAGAAACCCTTGAATGAAGGGGTGGCTGGATTCCCTTGGGGAGGGACCCTGGTGCACCAGCAAGAATTTATACTGTCAATCTTTCTACTATAGCCAAGATTCACAGGTCCAGGAATCAAGAGGTGAAAGTAGGAGTGGTATCATTCATTACCCCTAGTGATTCACTAGCAAGGTTTCTGCTTCGTGTTTCAGTAACCTTATGCTTTACTGGCCTAGAAGTCTTAGTTTTAGGGGGTAGAAGACTTGTACCAGGAAGCATAACAATGATTCCATTGAACTAGGAACTAAGACTTCCCCTGGTCATTTTGGGCTCCTCCTGACTCTGAGTAAATAAGCTAAAAAGGGAGTTACAGTGTTGGCAGGGGTCCGGACTATCAAGCAACTATTAGACTATTATTCTACAATGGAGGAAAGGAAGAATACACTAGGAGTGCAGGAAATCCCTTTGGGTGCCTCCTAGTATTACCACGCCCTGTTATTAAAGTCAATGGGAAACTACAACAATCCAGTCCAGGCACGGTGACAAATGACTGTATGAGTCTCCCCACCAAGGAAAGAACCAAGACCTACTAAGGTGCTTGCTGACGGACAAGGGAATACAGAATGTGTATCAGAAGTTATAAATATCAGCTACAGAAATGAGGATTGTTTAATGTGCTTCCTTTGTAATAGAATGTTAGATTTAATATTGGTTAAGTATTATTAAACCTTTATTATAATGTTTAAGTTATGAAATGTCAGGAGTATGCATCACCCAAAGGAAAAAATTTGTCTTCTATTTTGGGGGAGGGAATCAGTGTGCTTCTGTTTGTATGTGGGATAGTTGTACCATGTTAGGCATAATTATGAACCTGCTATTGTATGTGGAGACTAAGTGTGGTTTAAGGAAATGTGTCTGGTTGTCAAGTTGAGGGGTGAATTGTGATAGTTAATTGTGGTGTCAACTTTAATTTTAAAAATGCCTATGATTGATCTAGCATAGTTCTGGGTGTAGATGATGGATTTACTGAAGAAAGAAGACTCCCCTTACCCCCACTAGGTATGGGTTGCACCAACCAATAGTCTTGTAGCCTGGATGGAATAAAAAGAAAAAGAAGAAGGAAGTTTCACTTCTGTTTCTTCAAAGGAACTCCATCCAGTCTTTGCCATTACCTTTGGATATTCATCTCTAGCCTTCTAACACAGAGCCTTCAACTTCCTACTACAGACTTGCATGGGACTGTACAGTGAGCTCCAGGACTTTGACTTTTGACTAGATCCTTTGGATCTCCTGTATACAGACAGCATTTTTGCTTTCTTCCACACCTGATTTTGCAGGTATAAGCCTACCTTATAAATCCATATATACATGTACATGTACATATAATCTGTTGCTCTAGTGAGCACTGACTGATACAGTCCCACAGAGACCCACAGGTCAAAGGGTTTGTCACCAGCCTGTGGTACTAATGAAGGTGGTGGGACCTATAAAAAGTGGGGGATAGTGGGAGGAAGTTAGATTATTGGGAGTGTGCTCTTGAAGGGGATACTGGAATCCTGACATCTTTTTGTTTTTCTCTGTTTTGCAACTGCCATGAGGTGAGCAGCTTTGCTTCATTACACCTGCCCTGCCACATTGTTCTGCTTCATCACAGACTCTGAGCAAGTGCACCAAGCGAGCACAGGCTGAAACCTCAAAATAAAATTTTCCTCCTTATAAGTTAATAATCTCAAGGATTTTTTGTTATTTTTTTTAACAGTGAGGGAAAGCTGACTAACATAGAGTCAGGGAGCAGGGCTATATTTGTGTTTGTCTGCTGGCTAAGACAAAAGTACAAGTGAATACCATGAACTAGATCAGGAAAGCAAGTCATCTTGTCTGAACATCCCAGCAAGCCTGTGAGGAGAGACCCTTCCTTCCTATAGATGGGTCCACCTTTGAGCTTCAGTGCATCCATCCAGAGCACAAGTACATGCTCAGTGAGGATGCAGGATCACCAAGAAGGTGGGGGTCCATCTTCACTGGCTCACAGTCCAGGGCCGCATGGTGACAAAGCTGATATCCACTAAGAAGCTAATGAGACTACTGGTGCCTGCACAGGTGATGTGCATAACTTGATATGGGGGACCTGGAAGGATTTCTTGAAGAAGGGACATGTGAGCTGGGGTCTGAAAGATGTGTGGACTTCATGAGGCCCACAGTCTACAGACCTTATAAGATTGGTCTTATGATTTTTTGTCCTGTTAGCCTCATGCTGGAAACAAGCCCCATGATGGCAAGAGTTTGTTTTCTGTCCTGTTCACCAGAATATCCTAGCATCTAGACCAGTGCATGGCATGTACATGGTACTCAAAATATTTGAGTAATTTTTGAAATCACTCAAAATATTTATTGGATAGAGGAATAGATGGATAGACAGATAGATGAAAGAATATATGGGATGGATATATGGATAGATGGATGGATGAATGGATGGTGTATCAGGCAGTGCTTACTAGAGAAACAGATTTAATGCAAGATTATACAATATAAGAATTTACAAGATTGGCTTATAATGGCCACCCACAGAGTCAGGTGTGGAAGAGTGCAAAGGGTCTCTCTCTGCTCTGGAGATCCAAAGGATCCAGTTGAAGAGCTGGAGCTCACTGTAGTGACCCACACAAGTCTGTACCAGGAGGCCAAAAGCTCTGTGCTGGAAGATTGAAGAGTCTGCACTGGAAGCTAAGAAATAATGCCCACAGTGAAGGTCAAGACTGGAGCTCCTCTGAAGAAACAGAAGCAAGCCTTCTTTCTTCATTTCCCTTTTATACCATTCAGGTGGCAAACACATTGGTTGCTGTCACACCCAGTAAATCCTGGCAAATCTTCAGTAAATCCCCTCAGCCACATCCAGAACTTTGCTGGTCCAATTTAGCTGGGTGTTTCTTACTTGAGTTGACACAGTCAGTTAACTATCACAGATAGATATACAGGTAAATGTGTAGATGGATAGATGAATGGACACATGGGTGGACACATGGGCAGATGTGTGGGCAGGTAATGGGTGGGTGGATGAGTAGATCAAACAGTGGGGGAAATAGATGGACTTGTGAACTAAATATCATAAAAAGACGCATAAAGCAAAGGTCATGAGAACTTCCAGGAAGATGATGGAGTGGTGAGCAGCAGAGAAAAACCCTCTCTGAGATTTGGTGTCCTGACACTGGAATACAGAGGTGCAAGGAGGAGGAGATGGAGGGAAGTGGGTCCCTGGGACCCAGGAAGGATCTGAGGTGAGAAGTGAAGTCCATGGGGAGAGCGAAGAGAGATTGTAACAAACAGGAGGGAGGTAGCAAGTAATGCTTTCTCCCAGATCCCAGACACTCAGGGTGGGAATGGTGGGTCAAACCTGCAGATGCACAGTGACTGCTGGCAACCCTAGAGGCCTGTATGGAGAAACACACCAGTGGAACAGAGCAGTGGAGACACTGGACT
This sequence comes from Heterocephalus glaber, assembly GCF_053883595.1. Lineage (NCBI taxonomy): Eukaryota > Metazoa > Chordata > Mammalia > Rodentia > Bathyergidae > Heterocephalus > Heterocephalus glaber. The sequence goes on from NW_028258484.1 coordinate 1,102,921, forward strand.
GCAGCAGCTGGTGAGTTATCTGGGTTCAGAGCTCACACAGGAGAGGGTGCTTGGCTGGTAGCTGTCTTGGAGAGAAGCCAACTTGGTATTGGGAAGATACCAAGAAGAGGAATAGCTGAGTCAAATGGAACCTTTAGTTTTAGTTTTTTGAGGAATTGCCACACTGATTTCCACAGTGGTTGAAGCAGTCTACACTCCCACCAACAGTGGAGAAAGGTTCCTTTTCCCAACAGCCCTCCAGCATTTGTTATTTTTTATTTTATTTTATTTTTTGGTGGGTGCTGGTTGAATTGTCTTTATTAACAAACAGGATATCCAAGGCCACTACATTGAGGAGGGGCAGGGCAGGGAAGAGAAAGGTTACTTGCTGCTCACACTATATACAGAGGCAAGCAAAGGGGTGTGGAGGTTGAGAGCTCCCTGCTCTCTCCCTCCACCAGAAAAAGGGAGAGGCTAGAAGAGATGGAGGCTGGAAAGGGGGAATGTTTTTGTTGGTGGGGTCCCCCCTCCATTCCCTGGGGCTTGAGGGGGAAAGGAATCATTAAAGTGGTTTCAGAAAATGAGGAAATGCTCCCTACCCCTGGAGTGGCCAGTGACCTCCCCACCCCGAACTTAGGGCCCAGTGACCCCCCCCCGAGTCTGGTACATTCAAGGGGGGAGCTGGCTCCTCTGATGTGCTAATAAAGAGGTCCAGGGCCCTGCCCAGTCAGCAGCAGTGGGGCAAGGGGTCTGAGCCCCAAGCACTCTCCTAAGTGGAGAAAAGGGGTAGGGGAGGCCCAGTCTACTCCTGGTAAGAAGCTGTGTCCCTCCCCAAAAGTTGGGGATAGGCACAGTTTAAAGGAGAGGACATGTTGCGGAAAAGGATAGTCACATGATCATAAAAGCATGAGGGGTGGTTGGAGGTCATGTTCCCAGAAGGCTCCAGTGAATCAAACCAATAAAAGCAAAAGCCCAGGGAAGAGAATGGGGGCGGCTGGGGAAATCTGGCTGGAGGAGCTGGTCCAGGGTAGGTGGCCCCAGCCCGGCCATCACCAGTTCATAATGCAGTTCCGGTTCAGGGTCATGAAGTAAACTTGGCTGCTGCCCACAGAGTGGACAGAGGCAAAAAATACCTTGTCATTCTGCTCACACTGGAACTTGAGCCTCTGGGCCCTTTTGTGCATGAAGACCCTATCCAGGTGTCCTGTCTCCACAGAACAGATCTCAATGGCTTTCTCACCCCAGCCCATTATCTGGCTGGGGCAGATGTAGGCCACAAATGTGGGCATCTCTCCCCACTGCAGCACCACATCTTTAATGATCCGCCCGTACGTGTTGACATAGACACCCTCATCTTCATAGCATAGCAGCATCTCCATGCCATCGGTGTTGGGGAGGAAGATGACGGCATGGCCATCATCTCTGATTTGGCTTTGGATATGCACAGGGATGTAGATGTCATAGCTGTTCCCCGAGTCAACATCCATAGCATGGAAGTCAGCACTGGAGACATAGATGACCTTAAACTGCTGTCCCTCCTCTACCGTCAGGTCAACCAGCAGAGGGTGGTGAGGGAGGTCAGCAAAAGACTTGAAGGCCATGAATTTGTGGTAGGGTTTGGGGGCCCAGGCATACACCTCCACGGAGTTCTTCAGGACAATAACGAGGAACTTAATGTGCTCGTATTTCACAACACGGTAGTGTCCGCAGCCCTCCATGTCCCCCGCAGTGGTCCAGCCCTACTTCTTCTCCACCTCTGAGTCATTGTGCAGGATCTTGTTCCGGAGCCAGGACAGGTAATACACCCATAGTTTGTTCCTTTTCCCTGAGATGGTGATGAGCAAGTTGAGGCCTTCCAGTACATCCATTTGCTGGAAGTGTTGCCGACCAATGAGTCCATACACCTTGTCCTGCCCACTTCGGTCCATTCGGTCCAGCAACATTAGCCCATTCTCTGTACCCACCAGCAGGTTGAGGCCCCAAAGGGCCGCACAGAGGATCTCAGAATTGAATTGCTTCTTGTACTTACGAATCTCAGAAGTTTCACTGTGAGTCTGAGTGTTCGTAGGATTCACACTGACCACAGAGCCTTTTCTCACATCATACTGCAGCTGATCTAGCCAAGCTCCCTCTCCACCCATGAGGGCTGTGATGCGGATGGTGTCCCCACTGCCTCCAAGCTGGTAGATTCCTAGATCCACAAACATGGTGAATGAGCTCTTGCCAGGGGCCTTTACCAGCCCACAAGACTGGTAATCACTGCTTCCATCCTTTGAGGGGGTACTTTGACCTTTGCTGTTCTCGGTAGGCAAGTGGCTATGCTGGACGACATCTGGAAGGTTAGTGTAACCATTGCTGTCAGCATGCAACAGGCTTCATTCCTCCTCAGGAGTCCTCTAGACCACCATGGTGCCATCCCCGTATGGCGGCTGGGTCCCAGCTATCTCCTCAACATCGTGAACCGCCATGGTGCTGACATTGTCTGTTTCTCCATCGCTGTGGTCCCCAGGGGTGTCTCTGTTCCCCTCTGATGGTTCACCATCACCTTCTTCCTCATCGTCTTCATTGCTCTTCACCTCCTCACTGGATGATGAATAGTCCATGGCTTTCTTGGGTGGCTGGGGGGCTTCGTCCAAGGTTCGTTCTTTCAGCAACACAAAATCTTCTGGCCGGGAGCTGTCCAGTTTAGTAGAGGCTCCCACATGGTTTCGATTTCATTCCAGCAAGCCAGCCTGGGGGAGGTTCCCATGAGAGGCTGGGAGGGCACTGTTGGAGCAGGGGTCACTCCTCCTGAAGTCCGAGTTACTAGAGGCGTTGGGTGGGCCAGGGGGCTGAGCAGGGGACCCTGGAGACTTGGGGGTGCCCCGCTCTGCCCGCCTTTGCAGATAGATTTGCCAGGCGGAGTTGCTGTGAGGTCTGGCATGGACAGCCTGAGCTGGCCGGGACACTCCAGCCCCACCGGTGTTAAGGGCAGTGGCAATAGATGAGGTCCTCAGAGGTACCTTGGGCTGGGCCTCATTATCTGGCCAGACCCAGGCTGTGGGGTTCAGGGAGGGACCAGGCCCTTCAGAGGTGGGATCTGAATTCTGGCGGATGACAGCTGCTCGGGGCAGTGGGCGTGGCAGTGGGCGTGGGGATGGCAGGGTCAGGGTCGTGGGAGGCTGGGAAGGCAGCCAGGTTTCTTTTTCTTTTTTGGTACCAGGGATTGAACTCCGGTCGTTGCGCTTGCATAGCAGGCGGCCAAACCACTGAGCTAAATCACCGGCCCCAGCCAGGTTTCTGGTGGGCTGGTCCTGCAGAGGGACTCGTGTGGTCCATCCTGAGCCTCCACCGGCCTCTGCATAGGAGGAGTTTGGGAAAGAGGTCCTGGAGGGCCGGGGGAGGTTTGGGGGATGGGAGGTTCTGGGCCTGTGTTGCTTGGTTTGGTCTTGGTCAAGGGAAAGTTCTGTTGCTTGTTCTTCCTTGTTCTCGCTTCTACCTCTCGTCAGCAGGATTGATGCCCGACCATAATGATACAGAGGCTTTCTGTCCCCAGGCAGGATTTGCTACTGCTGCTGCTGTTGCTGCTGCTGCTCCTTCTGAAGTTGCTGCTGCTGCTGCTGCTGCTGCAGGGACTTGAGGTAGGCATGCTCCTGCTGCAGCTGCCTTTGGAGACGTTACTGCCGCTGCTCCTCTAGTTGCTTCCGCTTATATTCCTGCTCTTGCTCAACCTGCCGCTGCTCCTCCTGCCGCAGAGCCTGAATGTCCTCTAGCCGCCACTGCTGCTCCTTTTCCTTCAGATTCTGCTGCTTGCGCTCTCAACGCTGTTGCTCCTCAGCTCCTCGCCGCTCCTCCTCTCGCTCCTCTATTCGACGCTGCCGCTGGTGCAACAGGTGTTTGATGTGCACCTCAGGGTCTCGCTGTTGCTGCTGCTGCTGCTTTAAAGCCTCGGAGTTGTCCTTATTCTCCTGCTGGAGCCGGAGGAATTCCTGGCGTAGTGTGAACTCCCCAGGCACATTCATGATGGAGCTTGGCTCTCCTTCTTCTCCATGGCTGTCATCTTCTTCTTCACTGCCGCTATACTCATATTCTGTCTCCTCTTTCTTGCCCCGCTTCTTCCGGGACCGGTCAACGTGGTCCTTGAGCTGGATGGGGACCTGCCGCTCTGTGGGCTGGTCTCAGATGAAGGGAAGCTTCAGTAGCTGCTCGGTTGGCGGTCGGCTCAGGTAAGTCTTGATGAGACATGTGTCAATGAAGTCGATGAACTTCTTAGACCATTTCTTGGACTTGAGACTGGGTGGAGGGTTCCGAGGGATAAGGAAGAGGGTCGCATGGGGTGCATGTCACACAGAGTGTGTGTGGGGGCTCCCTGTGCCATCTCAATGGCTGTGATTTCTGAAGACCAAATATCACTCCTGTAATCGTAGGTGGCATCAGGGTTCTCGTTACAGGCTATGACCTCTGGAGCCATCCAGTATGGGGTCCCAATAAATGTGTTCCATCTGTCCACAGTGCGGTCCAGCTGAGCACTCACTGCAATCCACTAGCTTGACCTCAGCATTCTCTGTTAGTAGCACATTCTGTCCCTTGATGTCTTGATGGATCACTTTTTTTTTTTTTTTAAAGGAGGAGAGATTTATTTTGGCTCATAGTTCAGTCCATGGTTGTCTGGCTCCCAAGGGAAAACAGCATGGTGGACAGGTGTAGCAGAGAAGAAGAGGGTCTTGTCAAGGCAGCCAGGAAGCAGAGAGAGAAAGGAGGAAATGTGGAGGGAGATCAAGCCTTCCATGCCATGCGCCCAGTGACCTGCCTTTTCCAAATAGATCCTGTTTCCTAACAGCATGTCAGCTATGAGCCCCCTTAACCCAACCATCTTTCACAAGCCTCACTGCTGAGCTCATTAAGCTCCTGGAGGACATCTAGATATAAAAGGCAGCCATACTACATAGTTGTAAAGGCAACCATTCACAAGAAATTCAATATAAATGGCATTGCTTGGATTTTTATAACATTCTAGCATTTATTTAATAAAAATTCTTGAGGTGAGACAAGGGAAAAATAGAGGAAAAAATTTAGAAAAAAAGATGATAGCCAAGAAATTTCTAAAATTAAAGAAAGACACAAGTTATCAAACTGAAAAGGTACTTGTCATAATACATGCAAAGAAATGAACAGCTAATGAAGGAAAGGAAAATATTGTGAGAAAAATGAAAAATATTGAAGACAATGAAAAATACAAAAAACAAACAAATAAAATAGCTTCCCTGAAAAGTAATGAGAAACCAAAATAACTGAAGGCTCTGTCAACGACAATCCTTGATGGATCACTTTATGGGCGTGGAGATGAGCCAACCCCCTGAGAATCTCCCTGCTGATGTAGACAATGCAGTCCTTCTTCAGAGCATTCCCTTTTGTGTTCTTTACCAGGTCGATCACTGAACCAGCACCACAGAACTCCATCACCAGCCAGAGCTGGCCATCATTCCCAGGGGCGCTCTTCTTGATGAAGGCCCCATAGTAGGTGGCAATGTTGTGGAGGTGAGAATACTTTTTCAAAATGTTGATCTCCTGTTTGATCTCTTCCTCCTCGTCCTCCGTGACATCCATGACCTGGATGGCAGCCAGCTGCCCAGTCTTGACATGCTGACCCTTGTACACCTGTCCATAGGTTCTATTGCCAACCACCTCCACCAGCTCAAAGATCCCAGCAGGGCCCCGCAGGGCGGACAGGTCGATGTCGTCCAGGCTGCAGGCGGGGGCCAGGTCATCCATGGCCTCCGCAGTGAACCGAGCCACGGGGCTGCTCACCCTCTGGCTCGGTTATTCCACTGCTGCTGTTGCCGCTTCTCTCTCATTGGGGGAGCCTGAGGGCGGACTAAACTGCACCTCCCCCAGGAGAAGGAGAAAGAAAGTGGGCCAGCAGGAGGACCGATCCAAGACTGACAGGAGCTATCTCCCCAGAGTTGGCAACCCAAGCTTCTCGACTCTCCAGCGCAGGCCCTAGCATTTGTTATTGATTGATTTCTTCATAATAAACATGCTTCCTAGAGTGAGATGGAATCTTAGCATTGTTTTAATTTGCATGTCTCAAATGACCAGCGATGTTGAACATTTTTTATATATATTCATTTGGTGTTTCTACTTCTTCATATGAGAAGTATCTATTCATTTCAGATGCCCATTTTTTGGATTGGGTCTTTAAATTTGGGAACATCTCATTTTTAAAAATTCTTTATATATTGTAGATAGTAGTCCTTTGAGGAACAGCTGGCAAAAATTTTGTCTCTTCACTCCATTAGTGGTTTCTCCTGCTGTGCAGAAGCTTTTTAATAAGATGAGATCTCATTGGTATCTTTCCAAAAGAATTAAAAGCATCATACCACAGCAATATATGCACACTCATGTTTATAGCAGCACAGTTTGTAATAGCTAAATCTTGGAAACATCCCAAATGCCTATCAACCGATGCATGGATAAGGAAGATGTGGTTTTTTTATCCAATGGGGTACTACTCTGTCATAAAGAAGGATGAGCTTCAGACATTTATAGCTAAATTGATGACCTTGAGACCATACTCTTAAGCAAAATAAATCAGACACAAATTTGTAACTATTGCATTGTTTCTCTTGTGTGAGAAACTGAAAGTGGAAATAAGGACTAAAATGTATAATAGGTATTGGAAGAAATAGAAATTGGAAGAAAGTGTTCAAATGGGAAGGGGAACAAGGGAGGAGGGAGGGAAAAAGGAAGGAAGAGACAAGTAAAAAGTGAAAATAGAAGGAGAAATGGAAACAAATCTTTTGTACATAGGAAGGGGAGTGGGAAATGGGATAAAATTAAATTAAATTTTTTAAAAATGAGATCTCAATTGTTGATTCTTTGTTATAGCTCCTGTGTGATCAGGATTTTGGTTGTAAGGTCTTTGCCTACACCAATGTCTTTGAGAGTTTTACCTATTCTATCTTCCAGCAGATAAAGTGTTTCTGTTTTAGTATTTTTTTTTTTTTGGTACTGGAGATCGAACTCAGGACCTTGTGCTTGCGAGGCAGGCACCGGAACCACTGAGCTAAATCCCCAGCTTTCTGTTTTAGTATTTAGATCTTTGATACATTTCTGTTTTAGTTTAGTGCATGGTGAAAAATATGGGTCTAGTTTCAATCTTTGGCATGTGGAAAGCCAATTTTTCTAGCACTATTTATTAAAGGGGCTATCTGTCTTCTAGTGAAGGTGTTTGGCTCTGTTGTCACACATTAGGTGGCTGAGTATGTTCTGGAGTTGTTTCTGCATCTTCTAATCTGTTCCATTAATCCCCAAGTCTGTCTTTTTTTTTTTTTTTTTGCTGTACCATGCTATTTTTATCACAGTAGCTTTGGAGTATAATTTCAAGTCAGGGATTGTGATGCCCCTTGCTTTGCCTTTGTTATCTAGAATTGCCTTTGGTATTCTAGGTCTCTTCTGGTTCCAAATGAATTTTAGAATTGTTTTTTCTAGTACTGTGAGATATGCTGTTGGAATTTTGATTGGGATTGCATTAAATCTGTAAAACAATTTTGGAAGTATGACTATTTTTACTTTGTTAGTTCTTCCTACCCAAGAAGAAGAGATATCTTTCCATTTTCTGATATCCTCTTTGATTTCTTTTTTCAGAGTACTGTAGTTTTAAATATAGGGTGTTTTTTTTTTTACTTCCTTCTTTAGATTGATTCCTAGGTATTTCATTTTTTGGGGATGGTATTGTGAAAGGTGATGTTTTCCTAATTTCTCTCTCAGTGAGTTTGTTATTTGTGTACAGGAAGGTTATAGATTTTTGAGTGTTAAATTTATATCCAGCTATGCTACTGAATATGGTTATTAAATCTAGAAATCTTTTGGTAGAGCTTTGGGGTCTTCTATGTAGAGTATCATGTCATCTACAAATATTGATAATTTAACTTCTTTCTTTCCTAAACTTATTTATTTTACTTCTTTCTCTTTTCTAATTGCTCTAGCTAATGTTTCCAAAACTATATTTAATAACAGTGGTGACAGTGGACATCCTTGTCTTGTTCCTAATTTTAGAGTGAAAGCTTTCAGTTTTTGCCCATTTAATATAATGTTGGCTGTTGGTTTGCCATAGATGGCTTTTATCAGATTGAGATAAAGACAATCTATTCCAGTTTTCTGTAGAGTTTTTATCATGAATGGGTGTTGGACTTTGTCAAACACTTTTTCTGCATCTATTGGGAGGATCATATGGTTTTTGTCCTTGACTCTGTTAATATAGTGTATTACATTTATTGATTTGCATATGTTGAACCATCCTTGCATTCCTGGGATTAATCCTACTTGTTATTGGTGTATAATCTTCTTGATGGTTTGCTGCATTCTATTTGGCAGTATCTTATTGAGGATTTTTGCATCTATGTTCACTAGGGAGATTGGCCTGCCACTCTCTTTTTTGGTTGGATCCTTCTCTGGTTTTGGTATTGGGGTAATGCTTGCTCCCCAGGAATGAATTTGGGAGTACTGCTTCCCTTTCAAGTCCATTAAAGAGTTTGAGAAGTAGCAGCATTAGGTCTTCTCTAAAGTTCTTGTCAAATTCAGCAGTAAATCCATCAGGGCCTGAGCTTCTCTTTTTTGGTAGGTTTTTAGTCACATTTTCAAGTTCATTGGCTGATATTGGTTTGTTTAGAATTTTTATATCTTCTTGATTCAGCTTTGGTAATTCATATGTATAGGAAGATCTGTCCATTTCTTCTGTGTTTTTCATCTTATTTGACTATAGGTTGTCTGCAGGATCTGTGGTGATTTCACCCTAGTTGCGTGGATCTGAGTTTTTTCTTTTCTTTTCTTTTCTTTTTGATAAGGTTATCAATTTTGTTTAATCTTTCAAAGAACCAACTTTTTGATTAATTAATTCTTTGTATTTTTTTACTCTCCATTGAATTAATTTCTGCTCTGGTTTTTATAATTTCCTCCCTTGTACAAGCTTTGAGCTTGACTAGGTCTTCTTTTTCTAGATGCTTGAGGTTCAAAATTAGGTTGTGTTTTGAGCCCCCTCTGCTTTATTGATATGGGTTTTCACTGCTATAAATTTCCCTCACAGGACTGATTTTATTGTGTCCCACAAGTTCTGGTAAGTTGTATTGGCATTATCATTTAATTGTAGAAACTCCAATTTCTTCTTTAATTTCATCTGTGACCCATTGGTTGTTCAGTAGGGGATTATTTAATTTTCATGTATTTATGAAGTTTGTATGGTTTTTTGCCATTGATTTCCAATTTCATTGCACTATGGTCAAATAATATGTATAGGAGAATTTCAATTCCTTTGCATTTACTTAAGCATGTTCTATGAGCTAGCATGTGGTTTATTTTGGAGAATGTCCTGTGTGTAGCTGAGAAGAATATGTATTCTGATGTTGTGGGGTGGAAAACTCTGTAGCTATCTACTAAGTCCATTTGTTCAAAAGTTTGGCTCAGTTCTAATATTTCATTGTTGATTTTTTGTCTCATTGATCTGTCTATTTGTAACAGAGGGGTATTGAGGTCCCCCATTACAACTGTATTAATGCTTATTTGATTTTTCATCTCCATTAATATTTGTTTTATATAGTTGAGTGCACTGCTATGTGGTGCATATATATTTGTGATTGTTATCTGTTCCTCTTGGATTGTTCCCATTACAAGGATGTAGTGACATTCTTTGTCTCTATTAATCAGTCTTGGCTTCAAGTCCACTCTGTCTGCAAATAGAATAGCTACTCCTGCTTTTTTCCAGGTTTCTGTCACATGGAGTATTGTTTTCCATCCTTTGATTTTCAGTGTATGAATTTCTTTTTGAATTAAATGTGTTTCTTATCTGCAGCATACTGTTGGATCTTGCTTCTTGATCTATTCTGCTAGTCTGTTTCTTTTGATTGATAAATTGAGACCATTATCATTGATGGTTATAACTGATATGTATCGACTTATCCCTGTCATGTTAGTTTCCTATTTTTGGCTCCTTTCTTCCCTCTTCTGTTTAATTTCTTGCCTTGCCTGGTGGATTCATTCTGTTGGGGTTCATGGAGTTGTAATCCTTGTTGTCTCTTTCTAGAATATCCTTCAGAATACTTGGGAGTGGTGGTTTGGAGATTATGAGTTTTTTCAGGTATTCTTTGTCATGGAAGTATCTTATTTGTTTATTAATTTTGAAAGATAGTTTTGCAGGGTACATCAATCTGAGTTGGAAGTTGTTTTCCTTTAGGGCTGGAAATACATCACTCTGAGCCCTCCTTGAATTGAGAGTTTGTGTTGAGAAACATGCCCTTTTGATAGTTCCCCGATGTTTGTTGGGGGCTGGATGTTTGCTCAGAGGATCTCATTCAGACCAGGGATGACAGATACAAGGTGGGCTCTCACTCCTATGCTGAGTGCAGTGGTAATAAGGCCTTGGAGAGGGGCATTCCACATGTTGTAAGAAACAAGGTGCCTGAATCACTGTAGAAAGAAATGCCCCTTGCAATAACAGACTCTCTCTTTGGCTTGTTACATGACAAATACATGTCTATTGTATTCTAACCATTCTACATGTTGGGATCTATTTTTTTTAACCACTGATAGTGTACTAACTAGTGCTTGAGCCAGAGTGCTGCCACAACTTAAAACTAGAATATAGCATTGGCATAGCACATCTGCTCAGAGTTACCTGCAGGACCTAGGAAATACTGTAGTCTGCGTGCCCAGGAAGCATCTGAAATAGATTTTGGGTGCAACACTTTGGGCCCTTATGACAGTCTGTCCTTCTGGAACCAAGTACCAGTGTACTGCCTTCTCCTGCTCATTCTTTCTGTAGGAGAACAATCCCAACCCTGTCACACTCTGGCCTGAGCTCTGGTGTCTCTTGAAGGTGCACCATGTTTCAGGTAGAGTCATCCTGTGATTGCTAAATAAATCCTAGTCACTGTCCCTCTGGGCCCTTCTGGGCAGAGCAAGGAACAGAAAACTCCACTAAAGCTTGTATCAGGGAGACACGTGGAAGCCTTGGCTACAGCAGCGACAGGCCTGAGAAGACCTCTGCCCACCCTTGGAGGGCTATCTTGGCCTGGATCCTGACTCTGCTTCCTGAAAGGACCCCCTGTAGGAGGCTGCTGTGAAATGTGTCAAAGCCACCAGGCAGCTAATGACATCAGAAGGCACTTGACAACACAATTCTGTCATTTAGTGCTAGTGCATGGCAGAGTTTGTTATAATAATAATAAATAAGCATGGACGACCATGCATGTTCTACATGGCTATGCAAGGTCACCAGCGTTTTTGTCTAAGAGTGTCTCAGAAAAGCTGATAAAGACATGCAGCTCTTGAGCTTTGAAGCTGCAGCTCTAACTCTCATGCTTTGATGCTACCCTAATGCTGGAAATAAAAGTTTTGGTTCCTGCTTTCTGGTGATGTCTGCTTCACCTGCATTCTTTTCTTTGGGAACCTCGCCTGATGGGATCCTCCTTCAGCCCACAGGCCCTGACACCCCCTCACCTTTTCCTCATGGCCACCTCTGAGAAAGGCACCACATTTCTCAGCTCTCCTGCCCACATCCACGTGGGGTCCAAACTGGCACCCCAATCACTGACTTAGGTTTTCTTGGCCATGCTGTGCCTTGTATAATGCAGAGTTTTCCTTCCAACAAGTTCCCCACGACCACACCCAGCTTCTTTGCTAAAATCCTTATCTAGTAGCTTTGTCTTTCTACTTCCTTATCCCCAGGTCTCTGTCCTAACTTGCTGACACTCACCTGTGAGGACATCTCCAGAGTTGCTAGTGGAGCTAGACAGCTCCCTCCTTTGACCCTTGTTGCAAGGATGAGGCTTTCAGCCCTAGAACAGGGAAGGTTTGACCTGAAATTTGTTGCTTAAAAATGGTTTCAACTTTATTTAGGGCTCTTTGGAGTTTGCTGTGGTTTAAACCTTTGCTTCCCCAACCTCTCTCCCCTTTTTTGAGACAGACTATCATTAAGTCACTAAATTGTTCAGGCCAGACTAGAACTCTTGATCCTCCTGCTTCAGCCTCTCAGAGTCCTATCACCTACAGGCTTGCATCACCATGTTGGTGATATAAGGGAAATAAATGTAATGCACAACCTGCTAGATGTCAGATACATCAAGTTCATGTTCCCCAAAATTGATGAATGAATTCCAAGAAACAACAGAGGTTAAGAATAGGAAATATTTATTGAGAAAGATAGCTCCTGAGAGACAAGAGGGGACTCAAAAGTGGGCTGCCAACAAGCTCACTTCTCAAAGAAAGTTTTATAGTGCAAAATCACAAAGTGGGTACAATGTGGATCAAAACTATGATCAACCAATAAGATTATAAGTATAGCTGTTTAGGTAATATTGATCCAGTGGGGAAGCAGGTCACATAGCAACTGTACATGGAAAGAACAAAGGCCTTTAGGAAGGGATGGATCAGGGGGCCTTGGTCATCCACCAGGGTAACATCATATTTAGACTTTGTTGAACCAGGTAATGCTAATTATCTTATCCCCAAGAGAAGTATATAGGCCTGGTCATTTCATCTTTATCTTGAGGCCTAACCTTCAACAGATGCACCTCCAGTCACTGTTATAATGTGTTTTCATCCTATGTGCTGACTTACTCAAGGACCTAGCCCTGTCTGACTGCCTATTTCTACCCAACTTAGCTGTCTATAATGCTGGACCCCCCCCCCCCCCCCACACACACTTTGGTACTGGGGATGGAACACAGGGCTCCATATATGTTAGGCAAGTACATTACCACTGAGCCACAACCCCAACCCCAGTGAATTTAAAAAAATATGTAAATAATAAAGTCCCCTAGCTGGCTTGGTGCCAGAGCCAGAACTCACCCCAGCCTCCTCTTCAGGTGCTTGAACATGTCCTGGGTATCCCAGGGCTCCCTGGAGTCTATCTAAGAGGATTCTAGGTGGTCATGAGCAACAGACGTATCTGCCTTAGGTTCCAGAAACCTGTATTTGCAGCTTTGACTGAGAGAGGGAAAGCCACTTCTCCAGAGATGTAGCTCAGTGTGTTCAAGCCTAGAAATATAGCCCTGTGTGCAATCCCAGTAGTACACATAAACACAGACACACAGATGCAGACACACACAAAGTGGACTAAGGATCTGGCAAGTAGTATATTAGATTGTTAGGTCCAGGTCTGGGTTCACTTTTCTTTCTTTCTTTCTTTCTTTCTTTCTTTCTTTCTTTCTTTCTTTCTTTCTTTCTTTCTTTCTTTCTTTCTTTCTTTCTTTTTTTCTTTCTTTCTTTCCTTCTTTCTTTCTTTTTTCTTTCTCTCTTTCATTTATTTATTAATTTTGAAACAGGGCCTCAGGATGTATGTAGTTCAGACTGTCCTCAAACTCACTATATAGCCCAGGCTGCCCTCAAACTTACAAAAATCCTCCTGCCTCAGCCTCCCAAATGCTGGGATTACAGACGTGCACCACCATACCTGACCTGGTTTCATTTCTGAAAGAAGGGAGATGCACAGGGACAGAGACTGACAACTTATGACTTCACTGGGGCCAGAGCCTACATCATCTACTCCCTGTTAGTGCTAATCCTAAAACCAACAGTCAGGATTTCCTGGGTCTGCAGCTCCAAGACCAGAGATGCTAAGGCCAGCCTCAGGCCAGGAAATCCAACCTTCTCTATGGCAGTATGTTGTATATGTACAGCAGGCTTCCAGAAATGGCCCTGTAGGGAAGATGTCCTGCTGAGGTTCAGCTGGGCAAGTGGCAGGGTGGCAGCTGTGACATGACCCCTCACTTGCAGTAGACGGAGTGACAAATGGCAGCACTAATACCCAAACCCAGAAAACAGGACCCTCTTTGCTTCCCATGGGAAGCACCACCAGGGAGCAAGGATGAGGAGCAGTGAGGATGGGGTGAGGGTGGATGACAGCTGGGAACACTCAGACAGAAGGGAGGGGCCAGGTGCCACTCACAAAGTGCCCACTGTTTTTGAGAAGCTCAGCTCTCAGGACTGATTGCATAGACAGTCCCAGCAGGTCCTCATGAACTTTGGTGGAAAGGAAGATGGCTGGTGAATGTATGAAGGGAACCACACTGATTTAATTTAAATACATGTTAAACTTCCCAGAACTACCCATTTTGATTCTCTGGAGTGAAGCCACAGTTCTGTTTTCTAATGTGTCCCCCCATCCTGTGACTCACACTATGGGACTGATCTGGCCCCAGAATGAGTACACTCAGGGGAGGAGTTCCATCAGACACTCTGGAATAGATAGATGAGAGAGTTGGCTGGAATGAGGGGGGATACCCAATTGGTGAGACACGGCCTTGTCTAGATAGCAGCATCTGATTGGGTCTCCCCAGACTTCTGTCCCCTCCTTAGTCTTCCTCCACCCCCATCCACCATACATCCTAAGTCTGCTATCGCCTACCTTTCTCTTTAAATCTCTCCTCCTACTACAGTCCTTTGAATGTAGAACCAAGCTTGAAGGAACTTCCCATAATTCAACTTTTTATTTATTTTATTTTAGTTTTATTTATTTATTTTTGAGACATGGTCTCATTTTGTAGTACAAGCTATCTTTGAGCTGACTATATAGCCCAGGCTAGCCTCAAACTCATGACAATCTTTCTGCCTCAGCTTCAGAGTTATGGGATTACAGGTATGCACCACCACACCTGGCCATATTCAACTTTTTAGAGGAGAAATATCAAGGCCTTGAGGTATTAGAGTGGGTGACAGGCTACTTAAGGGAAGGTGAAATAGAAACTCTGGTGTTTGAACCTTAGCTCAGGACTCTTGGCTCACACTCCTTCATGTATTAGATCCAGAAGGTGATGGACAACAGGAAGAAAGCAGGGTGTAGGCCAGGTGTCCAGCCTCTCACAGGTAAACAAGCTTGAAGTGGCCTCTGATGACCAGCTCCTGTCTCAGGCTGCTGGGGTCAGTTAAAAACTGTGCAATGTCAGCACAACTCTGAGTCCTGGCCAACCTGGGCTTGCAGGGAAACCTCCAGAGTGATGGGGGCAAGGAACTTTGGGTCTGAGGTGACCCCCATACAAGAGCTGGCTGAGGTAGTGAATTTACCCCCTTGTACCAGATGGTGACTCAACCATTCAGACTATGGAAAGAGACAGTGATGTGAGACAGAAAGGGTCCAGCTGACATTTGGAGGCTCGAAGGCCCATGTAACTTCCAAACCTCAGCCACTCTCCAGTCCAGCATTTAAGGTCCACAGCCCCAGTCACTGGGCTGAAACTCCCTGCCCTGAAACAGCTGCCTGAATGTCTCCATAGGGACAAGGACAGCACCAATGGCTACACTGTCTCCCCATAAGTTTGAGCTGCTGATCTGCCTATCCTGTCACTTCATAGTGGGCTGAATGGCTGTTTTTTAAATTCATATATTAATTGGTACATTTTAGGTCTACAATACATTTACATTTATTATTGGGTGTTTGTACCTGAACATGATGTATCTTGGTTCTTATTTTTTCCCTCATTACCTATGCGCCCTTCATCTCCTCCCCCCTTCCCTATTTACATAGATTTTGTTTCCATTTTTTTTCTTTCTCATAATTTTTCCTTTCCCTTCTTCCCTTTCCCCTTTCCCTCCCACCACTCCTACACCTTTGGACCTTTTCCTATTTCAAATTATCAATTATTCATTTTAATCATTTTCATCCTTATTTACACTTTCAGTTTCTCACACTAGAGAAACTATTCGGTATCTACACGTGTGTCCTATTTATTTCACTTAAGAGGATGGCCTCAATATGCATCCATTTAGCTATAAATGACTCTAGTTTCTCGTTCTTTATGGCTGAGTAGTACTCCATTTTATAAAAAAACCTTTATCCAGTTTCCAGTTGATGGGCACCTGGGCTGTTTCCAAACTTTAGCTATTACAAACTGTGCCGCTATAAACATAGGTGCACATATATCACTGTGGTATGATTCTTTTAATTCTTTGGGGAAGATACCCAGTAGGGGAATACCTGGATCAAATGGGACCTCTAGTCCTAGTTCTTTGAGGTATCTCCACACTGATTTCCACGGTGGTTGCACCAGTCTGCACTCCCACCAACAATGGAGAAGGGTTCCTTTCTCTCCACACCCCCACCAGCATTTGTTATTGGTTGATTTCTTGATAGCAGATTCTTTGTGGGGTGAGGTGGAATCTCAGTGTTGTTTTCATCTGGATCTGAATGGCTGTTTTGGCTTGGATTTGGAAAGTCCCCGAAAGGCCCATGTGCTATAGGCGTGGTCCCCAGCCTGAGATGTTGCTGGGAAGTAGTGGAGTCTTTAAGAGGTGGGCCCTAGAGGGAGGAATTTAGGTACTTGGGGGCAGGTCTTTGAAGGGATATTGGGACTATGGCTCCATCCTCCTTCTGCTTTCTGGCCATGATGAGGTGAGCAGGTCTCCTCTGCCATGTGCTACCACCATGCTTTACTGTGTTACCACAGGCCCAAAGCAACAGAGCCAAGCAATCATAGACTGAAGCCTCTGAACTCATGAGCCAAAATAAACCTTTCTCTTCTCTGTGTCCCCTCATGGCAGGGCCCCTGGCATGTGGCTTGTTGAAGTGAATGAGTTGATGAGATGCTAGTTCATGATTCTCCATCCCCTATTGTTGAAGTGTACATGGCTGGGGCTGCAGCTAGAAGACCAAGAATTCCAGTTAAGTGACAGCCAGGTGAGCCCAGAGTGGTTTCCTTTGGCAGAGGTTTAAAGTCAGGTTTTGCCTTTATGATCATTTTTCATTTGTTTAATGTGTTTATTTGTTTCATTTGTTTATTTAATGTGTTTCTTTTTCACTGACACAGAATAATTGTATTTATGGTGGTCACTTTTTAATTGAGATAAAATTTATGTAACATAAAACTAGTTTTGAAGAATATAGTTCATTAGCATGTTCACAACATTGTGCAACCATTACCTCTAGCTAGTTTCAAAATATTTTAACCATCCCCCAAAGAAGCTCCATTCCCATGAGCTCCTCAGTCCCTCTCCTCCCATCCCCTGGAAACCACTAATCTACTCTGTGAATTTGCCTATTCTGGAGATTTCCTATAAATGAGCCATATAATCTTTTTTCCTTCACTGTCTGGCTTTTACACACAGTGACAAATAATGCTCTCCAGGTTCACCCACATTGCAGTGTGGACAAGAACTCCACTCCTTCCTCTGGCTGAGTAGCATCACATCACGTGGATGTGCCACAGTGTGTTAATTTATCCATCTGCTGATAGACTCTTGGGTTGTCCCACCTCTGGGTAAAACAAATGGCACTGCTGTGAGCATAGATGCGCAAGACCTGTCTGGATAGGATTACATGGCCACCTCTGGGCTGTCTGTCTAGGTTCCAGCTGTGGGGCCCCTTGATTCTACTTCCTGTGGTCCTGCCCATACCTCTTTCTACCCCAAGGAGTTTGGTGGTCCATCCTCCTGTTAGGCTCCCTTGTCTCTCCAGCCCTCCTGTAGAGCAGGACAAGATGTAAAGTAACTTCCATCATGGGGCTCAGTGGTAGTGTGCTTGCTTAGCACATGCAAGGCTCTGGATTCCATCCTTAGCACCACAAAAAATAAATAACAAAACAGCTTCCATCTGCTTCCTCCCAAAGTCAGAACACATGCAATCCTAGCCCAGTCCCCTGAGCCTTGGTAGCCTCTACAGCCTCTCCCTTTTCAACCCCTTCAAGTGTGGGGATATAGAGCGATGTCCTCCCCTACAGTGTCTTTATCTCAAAACACCCTTCTCTCTGATCTCTAACTCCTTCTTGGGAATTTGCTTCTCGGTAGCTAGTCTCTTTCAGGCTGGAGAAGGATGGTCATGGTGGAGCACAGATGAGGCCAGATGAGCCGTACTTCATTTCATGGTCCCTGTCCAAACCAGAAAACAGGGTTTAATGGGCCAAATTGTTCCCACCCTCAAATTCATATATTGAAGTCCTGTATTAGTCAGCCCTCTGTTGCTATAACAAAATATCTGAGGCTAGGTACTGTAATCCAGCTGTGGGAGCTGTTGTGAGATATGTCAGTCAAAGCCTGGGTGTCTGAGGAGTCCTGGAGGACATGACCTCATCATTAGCACAGGTGCAGGACAGGCTTACTTATGTAACCATAAGTTAACCATGCATGTGCAGCATGGCCTGCAAGGTCACACAGTTGTTGCTTTTCAGTATGCCTTATTATGTGATAATGGACTACTATAACTGCTGGGAAAATAAAGAAGCTTTGCTGCTGTTTGTGCCAATGTCTGCCCCACATGCCTTCTTTTCTTGGAGACTCACCTGAAAGAAACCCACTTCAGCCACTAGACCTCAACACTTGGTGTAGTTGGCAGAGGTGAGTGTTCCTGTGGTGTCTGTGTAAGCAGCACCCTATAGCGAAGTAGAACCCAGGGGAGCTGCTGATATGAGTCCCTCAGCCTCATTCGAGATGCTGGTAGCTACCTTCTTGGCAGCTTGAAAATCTCCAGAAGACTGGGAGGTGGTTTGTCTGACACATGGAGATGTTTTACAGGCTTTGGAAACATTGGAAACACAGATTCCTTTCCCCCACCATGAATCAGTGGGGTAAGCAGCTTGGTTGTTTTATATTCTCTTCTGCTATGTGAGACTGTGCCTGCATGGCTGTTACAGCTGTGGTACAAGGGGGCTGACAAGATGGAGTTAAACCCATAAGGGATGTTCCAGTTAGCCAGCATAGCCAGCACCTCCTCTACGTGTTGAGTTTTACAAGGTGCACAGAGACTGGCCTGTGGGACAGGTGACCAGACCTTGATAAATTGGCTGATGTCAGCACCCCATCTGGTTTGGGAAAGCCTGAGCAAGTCATTAAATGGACAACCTACCTGGACTTAGTAGGTGTGCTCTGAGAAATGTCCCAGATGGTGTTTGCTGCCAAGTACTGTAGCCATGATTGACTGACATAGAGGTGAAACACCAGGGTAAGATGAGACCTGTCAAGACTTAGTTACTGGGGCAAAGGGGAGGGGGAAGTGGGAGGGCTAGGGGAAAGGAAAGAAGGGAATGGGATTAATATGGGAAAATGAAACAATGGAAACAAAATCTTTGTAAATAGGGAGGGATGGAGGGTTTGAAGAGAGGGCAGGGGAAGGGGGAATAAATAAGAACCAAGAGAGACTATGTAAAGGTGCATATCTCCAATGATGAATGTCATTGTATTGTACACCTAAAATGTACCAATAAAAGGATATACATAAAAGAAAAACCAAAACCAAAACAGCGAAGGAAGAGAGTAGGAGAGAGAGAGAGAGAGAGAGAGAGAGAGAGAGAGAGAGAGAGAGAGAGAGAGAGAGAGAGAGAGAAGGCTTAGTTACCAAAGGAAAAGAAACAAGTGGCCACAGGCCGAGCAAGCCCAACCCCACAGGGACAGACACTCGGTGCATTGAAGGTGAGCCAGTGCCAAATATGGGCAGACCTTAGCAGCTGATAAGCTAGATGGGCATCCCTTAGACATGTTGTCTCTGTGGAAGCAATTGCATCCTCACCAGCAATACTGGCTGATGGGCCCAAAGGTCATGGCAGCCCCAGTGAAACAGGATGAGATGATGCTGGCAGTTTTTTATCCAGACTAGGAGATAGGCCAAGGTGCCTGGTTGCTAGGGACCCCAGGAGACTGGAGGCTACATGTGGAATTAACTATTTATTCGTCCCCCCAAAATGTGCAGCATATGCTGGTGCTGGTAGATACTGGAGTCGAGTCAACACTAATTTATAGCCACCCAGACAATTTCACACAACCTACTGCATGCATAGGAGAGTATAGAGGCCACTATATTATGGTCTGGAAGATCAAGGTGACCTTGGCTATCAGGCATTTGGCCCCATGCCCATATGATTGATGTCTGTTTCCCCAGTTGCTGAATATATCCTGGAGGTGGACATACTGACTGGTGCCTGGTTGAACACTATGCAGGGAGAATTCCATTATCCAAGGACATCCTCACCAAGCACAGTTAAGTCCTGCAGGCAATGTGGGTTGTGTGTATGAAGCAGTGCTGGCTGCCTGGGGGTCATGAGGAAATAGGAAAGACTGTTTTGAAATTGGAAGATCCTGGAGTGATAAGCCCTACCCAGAGTCCTTTCCATTCACTGATTTGGCCCATGTAGAACCCAGACTATTGGGAACCGAAAAAAGTAACTCCTCCATTGCATGCAGAGGTACCCAATATTGCAGACTTGATGGACCAGCTCACCCTGACACTGGGTTGATACCATTATGTAGTGGACTTGGCCATTGCTTTGTTCTCCATTGCTGTCTTGCCTGATAGTCAAGACCAATTTGCCTTCAGCTGGGAAGGCAGCAATGGACCTTTCAAATGTTGCCATAAGGCTATTTGCATAACCCTACTTTGTGTCATGGCCTGGTGGCCCAGGACCTGGCCACCTGGACCAAGCCACACTCTGTGTCTTTGTTCCATTATATTGATCAACCTCTGATTGCCTTAGAGATTTGGAAGCTGCTGCATGTAGTCTGAAAGAAGCTTTGCTGGTCTAGGGGTGGACCATCAACAAAAACAAGGTCCAGGGACCTGGCTTGTCTTTCAAATTCTTGGGTGTTATCTGGTTAGGTAAGACAAAAGTAATCCTCAATGAAATAACTGATAAGAGCCAGGGATACCTCAGATTTACAACTATATGCCAGTTACAAGCTTATGTGACCTAGGTTTCTGGTGGACTTTCATACTATACCTAGCTACCTTGCTTCACCCATTATACCAGATGACCTAGAAGGGTGCAACATGAGACTGGGTTGAAGTAGTGGACACTACTTTTCAGGATTCAAAAATGGCAGTCACACATGTACAAGCCCTCCTTATTGTTGACCTTCCCTGCCTTTTATTCTAACTGTGAACGTGGATGAGTACAGGGAATGGGAAAGGGGACATTACCAGAACCCCTGTAGTGGGTGCTGGTCTCCTGTGAGCCACAACAGTGCAAGGCTAATTAGAGAATAAAGACAGGAAATGAGACTTAGAGAAAAGGTTGAGTCTTGGGCCTGATCAGTGCTCCTCTAGATAGCAAAGACAAAGGCACTCTGAGCTTGCTACTGTTTATTGAGTTTATAGAGAGTATCAGATGTCTCTGAGGGCAGCAATAATCATAAACTGACAAGGATCTTATAATTGGAGGCAGTATCAGATGACTCCAAGGGTGGCAGTATTCCTATGATGATAAGGATCTTATGCTGATAAGGATCTCAGGTTGATGAGTTTATGTTGATTAGGGTGGTAAGATGAGCAAAAACATTCTTACAACAGTAGGTGGGATGAGTTAAGCTGATAAGGAATTTTTCCCTCCACAGGTGCAACCTTTCTCTTTTTGTATTATTACTCAGTTCTCAAAGAATCAAGATGCCTTCAGCTGATGTAATCTTGCCCTTGAGTATCACGGCATCACGGGACCATTGAGGCCTCAGCTGTGACTGGAGGTAAAATGGAGTTATGTTTCAGCATGTCATAGCTGGCCCACAGGCAAGAAGACTAGGCCTCATACAGCCCTAACCATAATTTAATTGTGAAATTATTTTTCCCCCAAATTATGTAGAAAGGAGCCTGATAGATGAGGTTGGGTTTGGCTGGGGCTTATGGCAAAAGCAAGGGAAGTGAAAGCACACTACTGGCTTTTGGTCACAGTTGTGGAAAGGAGCTGAAAGCAGATAGTCCCTGTTTGAGAAGAAGTTAGCTTCAGTATGTACTCCACTGCATGCCTGTGAGGGAATCATAGGAAAGCAGACTGTGGAAGTGTAGACTACGTACCCAGTAGAGGGCTTGGTATGCACATGGATGTCTCATCCCAGGAGTGGAGTGGCCCAGGCCCTCACCCTGGCAGGATGGGAAACATATCTACAGCAGAGAGCCTCCTTTTCATCCAGTCCATTGGTGGCTGAATTGGCAGTGGTTCTGGGAACTATGATGTATATGGCCCAAGAAACCATACAGAATGATGGACTATAGGTTATGATCCCTACTCCCTATGTAGAAGGGAAAGCGGGACCCCTGGCTGAGGCCTGGTATACTGATGGCTCTAGTTGAGGCACAACCCCGCAATGGACAGCAGTTGCTGTCCAGCCCAGTACACTTTGAAACTGGAACAGGCAAATCGAGCCAATGGGCAGAGTTGCAGGCAGTATGGCTACTTGTCACACATGAGGACAAACCTCTGCATATTTGCACAGATAGTTGGGCTATATTCCAAGGGCTGATGCTCTGATTACTGACCTGGGCAGCCCAGGACTGGCAGATAGGACATTGACCCCTATGGGATGCTGAATTATGGCAAGACTCGTGGGAGCATGGCCAGACTATTTCACATGTGGTGTATCATGTGTCAGGGCATAGGAATGATTTAGCAGACACCTTGACAAGGGTAGCAGCCCTTCAAGGGCTACCCTCGGTGGCACCATGGCTTCATAAGAAACTAGGACACGTAAAGCCCCATACCATGCAAGCTGTAGCACAGCAATAGCACTTGGATTTGACTCCTACAGAGGCAGGAGCGGGGGTAAAAGTGTGCCTTCAATGTGTTCAGCTGGCCCCTTGGAGGAAGAGGATGCCCATACAATTGGATGAAATGCCAAAAGCACCCTATCCCCTGCAGCAATCGCAGGTAGATTACATTGGTCTCCTGCTTCTCTCACAGGGACACAAGTATGCTCTGACTGCTGTGGTTACCCCCACAGATATAGGTTTTTGCCTACCCTGTACCCTCTGCTGACCATGCCCATACTATTGAGGCATTACAATGGTTGACTGTAGCATATGAGATACCAGTAGGGATAGCAACTGACGGAGGAACCCATTTTACAGGGGTTCAGGTGCAACAGTGGGCCAAAGACAATGACATTACTTGGCACTTTCATGTGCCCTACCTGCCACAAGCTGCTGGTATGACTAAGAGGTATAATAAACTCTTGAAAACTAAGCTGGCCTATTTGGCTTCAAAGTTTATCGAATGGGTATAGGCCTTATCACGGGCTATTCAATTGCTCAATGACCAGCCCTGGCATATGGGTGACAGCCCACTGGATTGCCTTCAGAAAGCACAGCCAATTTGGCTGCACATCTGACCAGCAGAGCAAGGTCCTAAGGTGGGAAAGGGGGCTTTAATCTTAACCTGCACTGGAGCCTATGTGGCTGGGGACCTGGTACCAATGGACTTGGGAGTGGCCCACAGATCCCCTGCTGGGGAATTGGGTGTTCCTCTTGGAGCCCTGGGGGCAGGGACTGCACCATGTCATAGAGGCGCAGCCCTGGATTTCAACATGGCCCTTGAAGGTCTTGGTATGCTCCCTACTTGATGCCAGGGCCACCATCCTAAAGGGAAGTGATATTGTGACTGTTTGGCTTATTCTCCTGGGAGTAATAGACTCCAATGCCCTTGCCTCCGGTGGCAACAAGGACTCAGGTCTGTTACTTTAAACTGGGAGGTAGGATGATTCCAGCCACCACCCTACCACAGAATGAGCATATGGCCTGCATCCTCTCCAAAGGGCGAGACTTCCCTATGACGGTTTCTCTTTCTGCCCTGTCCTTCCAATCAGAATGAGTCAAGCCAATGGCATCATCTCCTGGGCCCATATGTTTGCTCATGTGCACCAGCACTCACACTATTGGGTGTGCACAGAACTCCTGACACAGGGCCTTCTGTGAATTGTGCCAGCATCCCCGCTCAATTGGACAGACTGGTGACAACAGAACTGAACTGGACCCACCTGGGATCACCGATGCCAGGCTGTCAAGGCATTACTGATCTGAAAGAGAACAACCACCCCACGAGGACCAGACCTATGATGTATAATGACTGGGGGAGGGTGATGGGGAACCAAGTAATGTTGTTAGATGTTACCCGACTGTGTATTGAATAGGTCAATGCATCAGTGGGGAATCGCACAGCAGGATGGATACCACTCAACTTGTGTAACATGTTACAGGTGAATGACACAAATGCCTGGTGGGATGGCCATAAGCTCATAGGTACAGTGCCCACTGATTGGCCCATTGTGGATGCCTTATGGGTTTATGGCACTATGGGTTGGCCATACCTACCCGTGCACTAGATGGGGTGCTGCACCTGGGATTTTCCCTCTATTAAGGGCATTATCAGGCCCACTCTGACAGACACACCCTACAATTGGGATGCTGTGTATCACAGATTGCACCAAGCTAAACAGATGGCCTGGTGGTTCTGTCCTATGGTAGTACTGGTACCAAGGGTAGGGAGTATAAATTTAGCCCTCTAAGTTGAAGCTCTGGCTCAACACATGACACAAGCCTTGAATATCACGCACCAGTCTTTGATGTTGCTCATGGATGAAGCGTCCCATATGAGAAAGGTGGTGTTACAGAACCATATGGCTCTCAACTTGCTGACTGCAGCATAGGAAGGCACTTATGTCCTCCTGCATGTAGAACGATGCATTTTTATTCTTGACCCTCTGATACAAGTACAAGAGGCCTTTTGAGAAATGGATACAGAGGTATCTGCCATCCAAGCCTCACAACAAGATCCCCTGACCCAATGGTGGGAATCCCTGGGATCCACCTAGTGTTAGTAGCTCTCAGCAGCACTGCGATAGCTGTGGGGTTGGTGGTTATGTGTTATTCCCTGTATTGCTGTTGTGGACTCTGGGCATAAGGGGCAGCCCTGTGTACTACTCCCAAGAATCAGCAACCTCCTAATGTGTGAGAGGATGGAATATGGGAGCCATTTCGAGAAATGTCAGTCAAAGCCTGGGTGTCTGAGGAGTCCTGGAGGACATAACCCCATTGTTAAAACAGGTGCAGGGTAGGCTTACTTATGTAGCCATAAGTCAACCATGCATGTGCAGCATGGCCTGCAAGGTCACACAGTTGTTTTTCAGTATGCCTAAATATGTGATAATGGGCTACTATAACTGCTGGGAAAATAAAGAAGCTTTGCTGCTATTTGTGCCAATATCTGCCCCACGTGCCTTCTTTTCTTTGAGACTCTCACCTGAAAGAACCCCTCTTCAGCCACTCGACTCTGACACTAGCACTCAGGAGACTGATGCAGGAGGATTGCTGTGAATTCAAGGCTGGCTTGGGCTTCATAGTGAGTTCAAAGCTAGCCTGAACTACACAGTGAAACTCTCTCTAAAAAGGGAGTTAGGAGAGTTATCTAGCTCACAGTTTTGGAAGTTGAAAGTGCAAAACCAACAGCCTCCTCAGTTTGGCCTCTGGTAAGAGTCTTCTGGCTACATCACAACAAGCAAGCCATCATGTGAGAGCATGTGCAGGATGTCTCACATTGTGAGACAGGAGTGGGGGGGATACCGTCTTACTCTTTTATAACCTCTCTTAGGAACTAATTGGCATCCCAAAAGAATTCCTACAGTGCCTCCACTCACCTAATTACAGTTCACTGGGCCCCATCTGTTATAGGCTGTCACCTCCCACATCTCCACACTGAGGACCATGCTTCCAACATGGGAACCTTTGGGGGACACACTCAAGCCATTTCCAAACCATAATAGGCTTTAGCCCCTAGGACCTCAGAATGTGACTGTATTTGGAGACAGGACTCCTAGGAGGCAATTAAGGTTAAATAAAGCCATAATGGTGGAGTCCAAAGCCTATAGAATTGTTGTCCTTATACAGTTTTTCTATTTTGCTCTCTGTCTCTCTTTCTCTCCACTGTCATGTCATACGGCAAAAAGGTTTGCCATCTGCAAACCAGGAAGCGAGCCTTTGCCAGGAACTGAATCTACCAGCACATTCATTTTGGATTTCCAGACTCTAGAGTTGTGAGAAATGTGTGTATGATTTAAGCCCCTGTTGTGCTTCAGATCTAAAATGAATCATTCATTGGTGAGCTCCCTGGCTGAATGTGCTGTTAGGAGGTGGGACCTGGTTGAACGTGGGTCACTGGAGGTGTGACCTAGAAAAGTGTATTTTT
Source organism: Heterocephalus glaber (assembly GCF_053883595.1). Taxonomy (NCBI): domain Eukaryota; kingdom Metazoa; phylum Chordata; class Mammalia; order Rodentia; family Bathyergidae; genus Heterocephalus; species Heterocephalus glaber. The sequence continues at coordinate 1,128,795 of NW_028258484.1, forward strand.
TTTTTTGTACCACGGATCAAACTCAGGACCTTGCACTTACAAGACAGGTGTGGTGCCACTGAGCTATATCCCTGGCCCCCAAAAGTGTATTCTTGTCCCTAGATCTTCCCTTCTCTCCCTGCTTCCTGGCTGTCACAGGTGAGCACCTTTTCCACTGCCATGCTGCTTGGCCACCCTCTTTCTGTCTTGGAGCTAGTTGACCACTGATTGAAACCATGAGTCAAAATAAACCTCTCCTTCTTTAAGTTTCAGGTATCAGCTATGTTGTTCCAGTGACAGGAGAGTGGTAAGACACTTCCTGTCTATAGAGTTCTGTTAGGGAGCCTGAGCTGACTAAGACACCTCACAGCAGCCTCCCCTACAATATCCCCTTGCCTCACTCACTCCTACTTACTCTATCACCTACTTAGAGCTACTTCATCTGCTTAGAGCTTACCTATGAACATCTAATTCACAACTGCCTATCTCAAACACTGGTTCTCTGAGCCCCATCTCTGTGGTCACAGGGGTGTGTGGAGGGATAACTGCTCAGGTGCCTGCCTCAGAGCCTTTCCTGGGATGCAACGGGGTGGATGGACGGAGGCTCAGGACACCCTGGGGACAGAAGCTGGTTGCAGTTCAAGGGTGACTGGGTTTCTAGGCAGTGGAGCCCTGTGAGGGCAACTTCTGCTATCTGAAGCTCCAGGTCTGCTTTTTAAATACTTTTTTTTTTTCTTTTTGAGACAGGGTCTCACTATGCAGTGCAGGCTGGCTTTGATCTGGCAGTGATCTTCCTGCCTCAGGCTCTGAAGTGCTGGGATTACAGGTATGCATCCTCATGCCTGGTTCTAAATACTTTATAGATGGGTTGTTTTAGCTATCTGTTGCATGACAAGCCACCTCCAAATGTAGGGAATCAGACAACAGAACTTTAATTCTCATGATGCGTGCTATGGGTTAGGAATTCAGAAAGGGTGTAGTGGGACCCTCTCTACACTTCCAGATGCAAAGCATCTGTGCTGGATGGCTATAACTCCACATTACCTTCTCACAGTTTTGGGCTTCCGCACAATGCTATGGCCTCAGAAGACAGAACTCCATAGCAACACAGGGACCTCCTGTGAACAGGACAGAGCCTTTGTGGTCTTTGGTAGCATCCTCCAGTGCTTCTCTGTCCTGAGTGGAAATCATAGGCTGCTTAGACTGTTCTGTGGCCAGCCAGCTGTGGATTCCCAAGCAGCACTGATATTTAGATGGTTTAGGTTGTTGGATGAAACATAAAAGAAATCAGCATTGGCCCTGAGCCCAAATTTCTTAAACTCTCAGAAAAACATAACTGGACACCCTGGCTGCAGACATGCCAAGGCAGAAGAACATCTCTTTTCTTTCATTGTCTATTGGTGAGGTCACACTGCAGCCCACAGTTATTTCACCTAATAAATGCTTTGGCTGACCACCCTGGAGGTCAGTGCTTCTTTCTTTAGAATCTTAACTGATCTATCTTGGGATAGCTTGGGGGTCCTATGTGGGAGTTCTGTTGCTCCTGCTTTTTGGGAAACTCCAGGTAAGGGCTTGGGCAAAACACCTTTGGTGAGCCAACTCTGGGAGTCATACAGCACATCACCCTCTACATATTCTGGGGAAAGAAGTAGCACAGACTGACCCAGATAGGATTACAGGTGTGTGCCAACACACCTGGCAGTTATCATTTTCATAGCTTTGTTGTGAAGTGTATTGAGATAGAAGAGGAGTCACGTGGAACAGGACGAATCAGCCCGCTGCAGACAGGCAGGTCTGAGCATGCCCTACCAAGGTCGTGAGTCACGCGGAACACACTGAATCAGCCCGCGCCCCGGTAACAATCCAATGGACCCCCCGCCCCCCCGCTCCTCTGTACAGTCACTTGGTTCCACACTACAAAGATGCAGAGGACACCGGACCACCAGACCATGGTACTGAGTCCTGGTGCTCCTGGCTCAGAGGTAGGGGCTTCTGAGCTGCCCTCCCACTGCTCCTGGTCCACAGGAAGGGGCTTCCTGGCCACTATCCCTCCCACTGCTCCCAGCCCAGAGGAAAGGGCTTTTGGTCCACCATCCCTACCGCTGCTCCTGGCCCCTGTCCCACCTCTCCCAGCTCAGAGGAGGTAATCTGTGCAGGCACCAACAGCCCCCCCCCCAGTTGAAATGAGAAAACATGTAAATAAGCCTCAAAACCAAACTTCTAGATCACCTACAGCAACCCCAAAGGGAAATGAGATGGAACCCTCTGATACTCAACCACCTGGACCCACTGAACTGGCAACAAAAGGGGATCTGGAAAAAATGAAATCAGAAATAATTTCTCAGATAACAGGAGAAATTGTGCTCCTAGTGCAAGACATGATTAATAAATCTAGAGAGGAGCTGAGGAGCATGATGGAATCCCAACATAGGAAACAAATGGAATCCATAAAACAGATGCAAATACATTTCCAGGAGAGGAAAAACTCCACTGAAAGTCTACACAGCAGAATGAGCCAATGTGAGGACAGAATTTCAGATATAGAACATAAGATTGCAATTAATGACCAGGAAAAGAAAAATAGCATCACAATTATAAGGGAACATGAGAAATCAATCCACCAGCTGCTAGATGATGCAAAGAAGAATAACATAAGACTGATTGGAGTCAATGAAGAAACAGGAGAGAGTGGAGATGACATAAAAAAACTCTTCACAGAAATAATGGCAGAAAACTTCCCAAGCAGGGGAAAAGAGCTTGACATACAGATAAGTGAGGCATATAGGACTCCAAATAGCATTGATCAAAAAAAATCTACACATAGGCATATAATTGTCAAGATTCCAGAAACTCAACAGGAGAACAAAGTTCTCCAAGCAGTCAGAGGAAAGAAACAAATCACATACAAAGGAAAGCCCATCAGAATCACAGCAGACTTCTCAACACAAACCATCAAGGCAAGAAGAGCTTGGAGTGACATATTCCAAGCCCTAAAAGAAAACAGCCTCCAACCCAGATTGATGTACCCTGCAAAACTATCTTTCAAAATGGATGGAGAAATAAGATACTTTCATGACAAACAGTACCTTAGGACCTTCGTGAATACCAAACCAGCACTCCAAAGAATTTTACACAATATCCTAGGAACAGACATTGAGGATCACAACCCCAGGAAGCAAAGCAGAATGAACCCATCTGGCATGACAAGAAATTAAATGTAAAGGGAGAGAACCCAACAAAAAGAAAAAGTCGTGGCAATGACAAGTCAATATGTTTCAGTTATAGTCATCAATGTTAATGGTCTCAATTCACCAATCAAAAGAAATAGACTGGCAGAATGGGTCAAGCAGCAAAATCCAACAATATGCTGCATACAAGAAACACACTTAATTCAAAAGGAAACTCACAGACTCAAAGTTAAAGGGTGGAAAACAATACTCCATGTGACAGGAATCCGAAAAAAAACAGGAGTAGCTATCCTCTTGGCAGATCAAGTAGATTTCAAACCAACACTGATTAAGAGAGACGAAGAAGGACACTACATCCTTGTAAAGGGAACAATCCAAGAGGGAGAGATGACAATCAAAAATATCTATGCACGAAACACTAGTGCACCCAACTATATCAAACAAATACTAACGGACATGAAAAGTCATATATGCACTAATACAATTGTAGTGGGGGACCTCAACACCCCACTGTCACCAATAGATAGATCAACTAGACAAAAAATAAGTAATGAAATACTAGAACTCAATCGAACTCTTGAACAAATGAACTTAACAGATGTTTACAGAGTCTTCCACCCCACAAAATCAGAATACACATTCTTCTCAGATGCACATGGGTCATTCTCAAAATTAGAACACATACTCACACATAGAACATGTTTAAGTAAGTGCAAAGGAATTGAAGTTATTCCCTGTATATTATCAGACCACAGTGCGATGAAATTGGAGATCCATAGCAAAAGAAACTCAAAAAATTTCATAAACACGTGGAAATTGAACAACACACTTCTGCATAACCAATGGGTCACAGAGGAAATTAAAGAAGAAATCAGACAGTTCCTTCAATTAAATGACAATGATAATACAACATATTGGAATCTATGGGACACAAATTAAAGCAGTTTTATGAGGGAAATTCATAGTAGTGAATATGCATATTAGGAAAACAGAACAAGCCCAATTAAACAACCTGATGCTGCACCTCAAGCTTCCAGAAAAAGAAGAACAGGACAACCCCAGAGCTCATACAAGGGAGGAAATTATAAAGATCAGAGGAGAAATCAATGCAATGGAGACTAAGAGAACAATACAAAAAATAAATGAAGCCAAGAGTTGGTTCTTTGAAAGAATCAACAAAATTAACAAATCCTTAGCCAACCTTATCACAAAAAGGAAAGAAAAGCCCCAAATCCATGCAATTAGGAATGAAAAGGGTGAAATTACAACAGACCCAGCAGAAATCCAGAGGATCAATACCTACTTCCAGAACCTATATGTCAAAAAGATGGACAACACAGAAGAAATGGACAGATTCCTAGATACATATGAATTACCAAAGTTGAACGAAGAAGACCTAAAAATTCTGAACAACCCAATATCAAGAATGAAGTTGAAAACGTAATTAAAAACCTATCAACTAAGAAAAGCCCGGGTCCTGATGGCTGCACTGCTGAATTCTACAAGACATTTAGAGAGGAACTGCTGCCACTACTGTTTAAACTCTTCAATGAAATTGAAAGGGAAGCAATACTCCCAAATTCATTCCTGGAAGCAAGCATCACCTTGATCCCAAAGCAGAGAAAGACCCAACCGAAAAGGAGAACTATAAGCCAGTCTCACCAATGAACATAGATACAAAAATCCTTAATAAGATACTGGCAAACAGAATGCAGAAGATCATCAAGAAGATCATAGACCCTGATCAAGTGGGATTCATCCAAGGGATGCAGGGATGGTTCAATATATGCGAATCAATCAATGTAATACACTATATCAATAGAGCCAAGGACAAAAACCATATGATTATCTCCATAAATGCAGAAAAAGCATTTGACACAATCCAACATGCATTTATGATAAAAACCCTACAAAAATTGGAATAGATGGTCTCTACCTCAAACTGCCATCTATGAAAAACCAACAGCCAATATCATACTAAATGGTCAAAAAGTGAAATCCTTCACACTAAAATCAGGAACAAGACAAGGATGTCCACTATCACCACTCTTGTTCAATATAGTTCTGGAAACATTAGCCACTGCAATTAGACAAGAGAAAGAAATAAAAGGAATAAAGATAGGAAATGAAGAAGTCAAACTGTCATTATTTGCAGATGACATGATACTCTACATAGAAAACCCCAAGAACTCCATTAAAAGTTTTCTAGACTTAATAACCAAATTCAGTCAAGTAGCTGGTTACAAGGTCAACATACAAAAATCGATAGCTTTCCTCTACACGAACGACAGACTCACTGAGAGAGAAATAGGGCAAACAATTCCTTTCACAATAGCATCCAAAAAACTGAAATACCTAGGAATCAACCTAACAAAAGAAATCAAAGACCTCTTCTCTGAAAACTATGGCACTCTGAAAAGAGAGATTGAAGATGATATCAGAAAATGGACAGACATCCCCTGCTCCTGGGTAGGAAGGATTAATATAGTGAAAATGGCCATACTTCCAAAACTGCTATATAGATTTAATGCAATTCCAGTTGAGATCCCAGCAGCATACTTCATGGACCTTGAGAAAACAATCCAAAAATTCATTTGGAACAAGAAGAGACCCAGAATAGCAAAAGCAATTCTAGGTAACAGAGACATAGCAGGGGGTATCACAATCCCCAACCTGCAACTCTACTACAAAGCTACTGTGATAAAAACAGCATGGTACTGGCATAGAAACAGACCTGAGGACCAGTGGAATAGATTAGAAGATGCAAAAACAACACTAGACACACTCAGCCATCTCATCTTCGATAAAGGAGCCAAACACCCTCACGAGAGGAAAGATAGCCTCTTTAATAAATGGTGCTGGAAAAATTGGGCTTCAACTTGCCAAAGATTAAAACTAGACCTGTATCTCTCACCATGCACTAAACTAAAATCAAAATGGATTAAAGATCTAAGTATTAAAATAGAAACTCTGAACCAGTTGGAACAGAGGTTAGGTAGAACCCTTGAAGACATTGGTGTAGGAAAAGATTTTATGAACAAAACCTCAGTTGCCTGTGAACTAGCACAAACAATCAACAAATGGGATCTCTTCTTATTAAAAAGCTTCTGCACAGCAAGAGAAACCACCAGGAGTGTGAAGAGACAACCCACAATGTGGGAAAAAATCTTCACTTGCTCTTCCTCAGACAAAGGTCTACTATCTAGAATCTATAAAGAACTTAAAAAGATCAGACCTCCCAAATTTGAAGACCCAATCCAAAAATGGGCATCTGAAATGAACAGACATTTCTCAGACAAAGAAGTAGAAATAGCAAATAAATACATGAAAAAATGTTCAACATCACTGGTCATTCCAGAGACGCAAATGAAAACAACACTGAGATTTCACTTCACTCCAGAAAGAATGGCTGCTATCATGAAATCAACCAATAACAAATGCTGGCAGGGCTGTGGGGAAAGAGGAACCCTGCTCTACTGATGGTGGGAGTGTAGACTGGTGTAAGCACTGTGGAAATCAGTATGGAGATACCTCAAAGAACTAGGACTGGAAGTCCCATTTGACCCCACTATTCCACTGCTGGGGATCTTCCCCAAAGAATTAAAAGAATCATACCACAGTGATATATGTGCGCCCATGTTCATAGCAGCACAGTTTGTGATAGCTAAAACTTGGAAACACCCCAAATGCCCATCAACTGGAGACTGGATAAAGAAAATGTGGTTTTCTTTATAAAATGGAGTACTACTCAGCCATAAAAAATGAGAAATTAGAGATATTTATAGCTAAGTGGATGCACATTGAAGCGATACTCTTAAGTGAAATAAACAGGACACACATGTATAAATACCAAATAGTTTCTCTGGTGTGAGAAACTGAAAGTGTAAATAAGGACTAAAATGTATAACAGGTAATGTGAAATAGGAAGAAAAGGGGCAAAGGGAAGGAAGTGAGAGGGCTAGGGGAAAGGATAGAAGGGAATGGGATTAATATGAGAGAATGGAAAAATAGGAATAAAATCTTTGTAAATAGGGAGGAATGGAGGGGTTGAAGGGAGGGCTGGGCAAGGGTGAAAAATAAGAACCAAGAGAGATTATGTAAAGGTGCAAATTTCCAATGATGAATGTCATTATATTGTATATCTAAAATGTACCAATGATTAGAATGAATAATCGATAATGCAAAATAGGAAGAAAAGGTCCATAGGGGTAGGGGTAGTGGGAGGGGCAGGGGAAAGGAAAGAAGGGAAAGGAAAAATGCTGAGAAATGGAAAAAATGGAAATAAAGTCTTTGTAAATAGGGAAGGGTGGAGGGGGTGAAGGGAGGGGTAGGAATGGGGAAAAAAATCAGAACCAAGATGCATTATGTAAAGGTACAATTCCCAATGAGAAATGTAATTGTGTTGTATACCTAAAATGTAACAGCAAAAGAATTTAACAACAACAAAAAAAGAAATACAAGATTAGGGTGTGGCGAAGTTGGCTGGGTAGTAGACATGACCTCTTTTAGTTAAAAGATTCCAGAACCCATGCACATAACAAACAGTTCCTAAAGCCCTGCCCCTAGACTTCTTTCAAGAACACCAGCAAGTTTTCAATAGGATGGCCTAGACTTGACCTCAGTTTGAGGTGTGGGATCCCAGCACTGCCTCTCAGGACCCTTTGTTGAGGTTCTCACAGGTTCCCTCAAGATTTGGACAGTATAAAAGGACACAAACATGAAGAACTTGCTACCAATATTTTCTTCACGGTGGTCTTTCCTGCTTCTTCAGGGTGTCCTTTTATTGTTTTTTCTCCTTTTACTCTGCCCAAGCTCACTCTGCAGAGCCAGTTTCTCCTTCACTCTTCACTTTTACTTTCTCAAATAAACTTAGCCATTGCTTTTTGCTCATTTTGGTCAATTCTTTGCTCCAGACAAGAAGAACCTGAACTCTAACTCCAGAGGTAGAAGTGAGCAACCCAGAACTCAATAACATTTAGTTGGTAAGCCACTTTTAGAAGGAACTACCTAGTAACAGTATCACTTAAAATATAGGCCAGCACTGGGCAATCCATCACAATCAGTTAGTATTGTTACCTTGTGCTCTAAATTCCATGCACGTATCATTTCATAAAATACTACAATGATCCTCTAGGGGAGGTACTAATATTCCCATGTTACAAATAAGCTGACACAGACTTTACGTAAGCAGCCAGATCCCGAAGTGTGGAACCATGTTTCAAACTCCGAGTTCTAGAATCCCTAAGTATACCCTCTTGAACACCACAAAGGTCAGAGAAAAGAGACGTATCATTCCGGTGGCTGCAGCACTGCTACAAATTGGCACTTAGAGGCTGGGTTATACGACCCAACTTGGTTTTTTTGTTTGGTTTTTGAGACAGGGTCTCGCTATACAGTTCAGGCTGACCTTGAACTCACTATGTAGTCCAGGCTGGCCTCAAACTCGCGAAGATCCTTCTGCCTCAACCTCCAGAGTGCTGGGATTACAGGTGTACACCACCACACCCGGCACGACCCAACTTGAAAACCTTCTGTAGACTCAACAGGTCCAAGGTCTTGAAGCATAAAAGTGGGCTGAAACAGGAACATTTTCGGCACAGTATGACAGGAGCATGGCCCATAGACCCTCTGAATTTACCAGGCTGGAAAGTTCCAGGCAGGAACCGGAGGCCATTGAAGTTACAGAGGCAACCTCGAAACTAAGGAGGGGCTTCTAGATTGCTAAGAGGCATGAATCATCCTGCAGGTGAGAATGGACTAGAAAGAAGTTTAAGCAGCTAAAACTCGTAGAATGTAGAACAAGAGCTGCAGGGACACGCAAGGAATCTTCAGTGACGTGAATCACCTCTATCCCTGCCGATCCTTCTACTCTGTAGTTACACCAGACGTGAATGTGGAGGGCAGGGGCTGTACTCTCTGGCTTTAAAACTGCAGATTTCTGCATTAGCTTTGCTCAAATAACTATGGGACCAACTAGAGGCAAGAGAAGACTTAGAAGGGGACCCCACCCCCCCCCGCCATAGTCCATAGCAACTAGGCCTCTTTACAGCAGTGTCCAGATAGAGAAATGCCAGGGGGCCTGGACCAGGGGTCTCGTCAGGTGAGATGATGTGGCTAGCACAAGCCTTCAGATGTGCCAGAATATAAGTGTGTGCACGTGAGTGGAATACGTAGTAGGGATTTAATCTCAACAGGCTTTTCCCTACGCAGAACCCTATGTTCTTCGTAGCAATTATCACGTGTTGTAGCTGTTTTTCCTCTTTGCCTTCAGTCTGTCCTCCAACAAGCCGGGACTCCGAGTCAGCCAGAACCGCGTCTGACTCGGTCTCCCAAGAATACTCAGCCCAGAGAAATGCGCCGACAGAGCTGAGGCCGGGAGCGGTCCTGCCCTAGGGCGACATGGGGAAGTTGAGGAGCATGCGCCAGGGGAGCTGGTCCGAAAACCGTGAGGCCAAACAGACCGCAGGCGGGTTCAGGGTGGCTGGCTGGAGCCACCCCCCGCGTGGCGCTCTGGGAGTTGTAGGCGCGTTCTTTCCCCTCTCCTTCAACCGCTTGCTCGCCAAGCCCAAGGACGTCCAAGCGGTGGGCGTCGAGCTGCCCAGCCTGCCGGCTCCTGCCGCCGGGTCCCAGGTGGCGGCTGCCCCGCCCCCCGGCAGCGGCTTCCGGGGCGCCGCATTGTGGGTGTCGTAGTTCTGCGTGTGGCGGCCAGCGCCCTGCCGTTTCCCACCGAACTACATTTCCCCTCAGCCCGCCGGCCTCCCGCCCTCGCGGCCCCGAGGCGCGAGACGCGAGCTAGCCGAGTGTCTCCAAGATGGCCGCGTGGGGAAGGAGGCGTTTGGGCCCGGGCAGCAGCGGCGGCAGCGCCCGAGAGAGGTGAGGGCCAGCGGCTTATTGCTCCCAGGAGCCGGCTTGGGGTCAGGGAGCCAGTGAGGCCTCTGGCCGCGCGCCCTCTCTGCCTGGGCCACGGTTTTGCCGAGAGGACCCAGGCCCGTTTGGGAGTGGGCCGGCGCGGCCTCCGCGGGGCGCGGCGGACTTGGGGAGGGTGTCAGCGGGTGGCGCGGGGGATCTGGCCCTGTGCGGCGAGGGCAAGGCCTGGCCGGAAGGACCAGGCACCCCGCGCAGGCCCAGGCCCTGGGCAGCCTTGGTGGCTGTGACCGAGCGCCGTCCGAGCTTCCACCCCGCTGTGTCACGCACGTGGCGGTCTTTGCCGCGGCCGGGCCCCAGACGTGGCAAGAAGGAAAGGAAGGGAAGGTTTTGATGGTTGTGAGGATGCGCTCGTTTACTTTGAAGCCTGACCTACCCAAATAAGTATGCCTCCCGGCTTTGGTCTAGCCGCTTTCGCGAGGGGCGATCCGATGCCATCCCTGTGACTGAGAGTTTTGTGCAAGGGCTTCTGCCCTGGAAGTCCTTTACAGTGACCTTTCCTAGTGTGGTTAGGGTGCTAAGAGCTTGTTGCTTCCAGAGTGGTCTTCGTGTTGAACTTGCAAGTTTTGCTTCTGGAAAGTGTCTTTTGTTAGTAGAAGCTACTAGAAGCTGTTTAGCCACTAGAAATTTGAGAGAGAGGTGTATATCTATATGTAGAGCCACTTGAGTTAAATTGTTCTGTCCGTTTTGCTAAGTTTGATTGACATAGAAGAGTTCAGAAGAAAGGAAAGTTTTGTTTTCGCTTTTTTAGTTGTTTCGGGAAGGGTTGTCAAACAGAAAAGTTCTCTTAGCGACTCTGGGTTGTTCTTTCCTCTGATTCCACCCCATTTTCATTGCTATTGCCCCTGCAGCTGGCTTTCTTAGCCCAGAAGATTCTTCTTGTTTGGTAGTTATGACAGCTTACATTTTATTCTTAAGCTTACAGTTATCCAACCCTCCTGCATTTCCTCTTCCTTGGGAGAGCAGTGGCAAAGAGTTTAATACCCAACAGGTATTTCTTAGAGACCACTAAAAGAAATGACCTCTCCCCGGTGCGCCGCGGACATGGTGGCACATGTCTGTAATCCCAGCACTTGGGAGGCAGAGAGGCAGGAGGATCATCCCAAATTCGAGGCCAGTCTAGGCTACATAGTGAGTTCAAGGCCAGCTTAAACTACGTGGTGAGATCCTTTCTTAAAAAATAAAAATAAAAATAAGTAAAAAATTACCTCTATGGTTTTCAGATGTCATTTAAACCTAGCACTTTCAAGATTTTTATCGTAACCATCGATTGCACAGTAATAGGAAATGAACTGCTTAGAAAACTCAGCATCAGAAGGAAAGGTGTTCTTCACTGGATAAAAACAACTGAAAGGGCCAAATAGGGATGACTCAAGCGTGGTGCAGGTGGCTGGGCAAGTTGATGCACACCTGCAGTCCTAGCACTCTTGATAGGCAGGAGAATAGAAAGTTTGAGACCAGCCTGGGTGATTTAGTGAGAAACTATCTCAAGATTTAAAAAATTTGTTTAAAGATTAAAATATTTTAAAAAGTATTGGGGATATTGCTCCATGCAAAGGCCCTGGGTTCAATTCCAAAACAAAACACTAAAACTCAAACATTATAGGAGCCTTGCCGTTAAGCTTTTACTGATCTAAGACAATAGATACTGGGGATTATTTTTCCTTTGATTTGAGACAAGTGTTAATTCAAGAGTTGCCAACCAACATGAAAGGAACAGAATCGAGGATACAGAAATAACCTAAGCACATTCAGCTATTTGATCTTTGACAAAAGGGCTAAAAACATACACTGGAGAAAAGATACCCTCTTTAATAAATGGTTTTGGGAAAACTGGCTGTCCACATGCAGAAGATTGAATGTAGACCCTGAACTAAATCTTTCACCTGAACTAAACTAAAATCAAAATGGATCAAAGACCTAAATATTAAAACAGAAACACTTAACCTGCTGGAAGGCTTAATAGGTAAAACTCTTGAATACAAGTAATAGCACCAAGAATCAACAAATGGGATTACATCAAAGTAAAAGCTTTTGTGCAGCAAAGAAACAACAGAGTGAAGAGACAACCTACAAAATGAGAAAAAAATTTTGCCAACTACTCCTTGAACAGAGGACTAATATATAGAATGTGTAAAGAACTCAAAATATTTGACCTCCCCAAAATAAAAAGTAAAACCACACACAAAAAAGAGTTGCCAACCAGTGTATAGGCTGAATCCTGTCCTTGTTGAGGCTCCATGGCTTTTGATTTGTTTTGTTTGTAGTGCTGGGGACCCACAACTTGTGCATGCTAGCCAAGTGCTCTACCACTGAGCTATACCTCCATCCCCCTCAATAGCCTTTAGGAGAATTGAAATTAGTTGCCAATAGATTTCACATAAAAGACCCTGCAAAGCTGGGTATATTGATTGACTTTCTTTTATCACGGCAAGTGTTTTCTAGTTTGAGGTACCTCACCTGGCAGAGTCATTTCAGTTGACCGGTCTGGTCCCTGTCGGTGTTCTGGCTGCAACCTTTGGCAGTGAACCGAAGTCTCTATTCACACATGAAGATGTGTCAGCCAGGAATGAGCTGTCTGGTTTTGTAGTTCGAGAGTCACCAGCTGCTTTCTTCCAGATAACATGGTGTGGCTAGAGGTTAAACCTCCCCCTTCTGCTTTGCTGTAAGGCCCTAGCCAGGTACTGTGGGCGGAGTTGTTTGCCTAAGTCCATCTTCCCTAAGATCTTCCCTTGCTGAGCAGGACAGGGAAACACAACCTGCCTGCAGCCTGTGAACTGACTCCTGGGCGTACCTCCATTCCTACTCAGTTGGTGGCATGACTGGGTGGAAAGAGCTATATTAATTGATAGCCCAGCACCATAGATTATGAGGCCCAAGTTTATTATTATACTTCATGACTGAAGTAGGCTGTTTATGGCTCCTAAATGATTTTGTTCCATGTCACATTCAGACTAACTCAGATTTCAGCTCCACTGTTAAGAGCACTTTCCTGAGTTGCTCACACTTGGTTGGCATCTGCTTTATGCTAAAACTGAAGAGAGTGTTGTCTGGTCTGGGGCAGGGTTGGAGCAGAGCAGAGCAACATTTTTGCAAATTTGCCAGAATTGTCAATGGCTGCAGACTGTGGAGCATGCTTTGTATTTAAAGGCCAGCCTATGCTGCACTGTCTGTTCAGAATATGTAGTAGATAGGTTCTTGCTTTACTTGGTTCTTGAGTCTAGAAACAGCTCTGGGATTAGAGCTAAATGTCTGAATTATAGCAATTCAGTAGCCATATGATAATTACTTCTTTTTTTTTTTTTTTGAGATAGGGTCTTGCTGTACAGTTCAGGCTGACCTTGAACTCACAGCTATCCTCCTGCTTCACCCTCCTGAGTGCTGAGATCATAGGCATGCGCCACCACACCTGGCAACAATTATATTTAAATTAATTAAAATTAAATACAATGCAAAATTCAGCTCCTCAGTTTCAACCAGCCACATTTCAGGTGCTCAGTAGCCACTTTTGGCTAATGGCTACTACATTGGACAGAACAGATAGAGAACATTTCCATCACTGCAGAAAATGTGGCAGTGCTGGTCTAGACTAAAATAGGGGTAGAAATGGCAAACTAATAGCTGCTTGCATGTTGATTTTTCTCTCCACTCCATTAAATCTAGGGAATCAACAGTATTTATAATGAAGAGCATCAGACTCTGAGCTGTAACTTGAATTCTTGTCCAGAATTCGGGCATACTGGCAGCGAGCACATCATACAGATTGCCACTTGTCCTCCCGGCGTCCTTGAGGCACACTTGCGCATCTAGGAAAGTACAGAGCAGGTATCTGTGTGTTCTGTTACCTATGTGTCAGCTTGGACCAGCTCACAGACACCCCACCTGTCTTACTTGGGCTGCTTGGTGCTGCTCTCTCAGGGTTTCTGAGCATCTCTGAGTTCTCCGTGATTGTTGGAATGTGAGTATATAGTCCTCTGAATTCCTGTCATGTGAAGATGTATTTGATCTGTGTCTGAGCATGATGCAGGGCAGCCTGGGGTGTTCAGCTTCCAGGGATAGACAGTTTTCTGCTGCCTTCCCTACCCCAGAGTCTGCAGCCATTTGCCTCAGCATTTGTTAGGCATCCAGTTCTATAAGATTACTATGGGGTCACCTCTGCATCCTTCCCTGCCACCTTGGAGGGCTGTGTTTTATATGAACACAGATGGACAAGGTCCAGATCATCAGTGTGGGATTTATTGCCCAGTCCAGCAGAACAGACAGTCCACCAGCCAGGTGGGCAGTTTGGCTTGTGTTCCTAGGGTGACTGACCCTCTTCCTGACTGGATCCTTCCCTTTTAGAACTTGGGGTTTAGGGTATCTAATTTCTGGCTTTTATGTGTGGTGAAAGTTTTTCTTTCCTTCTGGTCTGGAGGAGGTGAGCAGGCACAGGGTTTGCACTCAAGTCTATCAATGTGTAGTTACTTGGGCTGAGCTCTTCTCAGATGGTTAGTGAAGGATGGTGTCACCCATGGCTGGGCTGCACATTCTGTTTGTAATGGGAGAAGGCTTAGGTTAAGCTCTGCAGTGGTTCAGCCTCTTTGGCATTAATGCACCTTGACATTTGTTTCAGACATTTTTTTTTTTTTTTTAAATTCACTCAGGCATTCCAGTTTGCATTCCAGTTGCATTGATTTGTGCCTCTATGGTTCATTCAGGCTACATTCCAGTGGAGACCTACCTTTCTGAGGAGGGGAAGCCTGATGCTGTGTCCAGGGAGGAGGGAGGTAGTTGAGGTCAAGCCTGAGGCCAAAGCTTCTCTGCCTTGGCCTGGGCTGGGCATGTCTTTCTCTGTGAGCCGAAGGGCTGTGGGCGGAGGTGGAAAGTGCTCCATGAGCAAGCACACAGGAACCTCCCAGGTGCCACCGAATTCTGTCTTGGTGCCAGCAGCAGGTTTATGGGCATAGGGTTGTTGGGAAAAGCCAGTAACCACTGAATAGTCCTAACAGTTGATCAGGAATGTGCAGAAGCACTTTCTGTATCTCCACTGTGCAACAGGGTAGCTATGAGCCACATGTGGCTATTGGGTGCTTGAAATGTGGTTTGTGTGTCTGAGGGGCTGCATTTAAAAAATGCAATCTAATTGAAAATAACAACTTAAAATTTAAATAGCCGAAGGTGCCTTACACTGGGTGGTGCTTTACTACTGTCCCCTTTGGTTTGTGTACCTGGCCCAGACCCTGATGTCACTGCTGTGAGAGAGGCAGGGCCTTTGGCCCCACTTGACATGAGAAAACTGCTCCAGGTAGCAAGGTGCTTTGTTCCTGGACACAAAGCTAGTAATTGAGAGAGAGACAACTTGAACCCAGGCCCCTCGACACACTACACTTGGTACTTTCTGATCTTATTCCTCAGGCAGAAGAGCTGCTCAGTTCTAGACCACAGAGGAGGAAAGTGACCTGTATATGGTTGTCTCTGAGATGGTTGAAAGCCTCAGGTGCCCGGTGAGAGTTCCTTGGACTGTTTGGAATCGCCCTCAATATTTGGGCCTATCTGCTTGTGCCTGTTTGTCTGCACTGACCTTTAACTCAGTGGCATAGGGTTTGACTGCTTAATCTTTCTGCTTTAGGGGCTTGAGGAAGCCATGCCTGGTTAACCAGAAGTGGATTTCTGGGACTTGGGGGCGGAATGGTACAGTCCAGCACCTCATACCACATGTTTATGAACTGAACCTGACATGGACCTACTTTAATTTTTCAGGCACCAGTTCTCTTAATTACCATCATTGTTTTTCTTCTTCCCTTCCACTAGTGTCTTTTGGAAGCCTGTTACATTCAGGCCCTTTGTTGGACATTTTGTGAGGAAAAGTTTTTACCTTCAAGGAGCCCAATCATCCCTTTGTATTTTATTTTATTTTTTTATTTTTTTGGTACCGGGGATTGAACTTGGGACTTTCCACTTGCAAGGCAGGCAGCAAAACCACTGAGCTAAATCCCCTGCCCTGAATCCCTTTGTGTTTTAGATGTAAGTTCACACTTGAATCCTGCGTAAGTTTCCAGGGTCCCATTATGAGAAGTAGGCCTAAAGCCACTACAGATAGGGTTTTTCTGGGTCTAGCAAGATGAAAAATGATGGAAACTTGGAAGGCACCATGGCCAGTGCTTACTTGAGTGAAACAGGGAAATGGAGTTTTCTCCACTTCTCTGGCAGGACTGCAGGGTTATGAGACCAGCACACTTCAGCCTTGAGGGCCTCTTGTTACCAGACAGGAAGTGCTGGTGCCCTGGCCCTTCTGCATGGTTACCAAGAAGATTCCAGAGCAGGAAGTGGCAGTCTCCTTCTCTCTTTGGTTCTTTTTACTCCAAGAGATACAAGTTGTTGAATGAGATTTTTCTTTTTAAGAAAATTTTACACTTACTTTTCCCATTATAAAAGAAGCACTTTTTTTTCTTCCTGCCCTTCCCCTCTTTTCTCTTCCCTCCCTTCTTTCTTTCTTTCAGAAAAACAAAAAAAAAAGAAAAGCAAGAAGAAAAACTTTATAGAGGTCACCACCAGGTGAAGATGATATTTTATCTTTTTGCATAGCTCCTTTGATATTTCCCTGATATACCTGTCTTGGGTATTAAAAAATTATATATTTACTATATCAAAAGTTTTATGAAACATAAACGTGCCACAACTCAATGACTCTTGATAGGCGTGCACAGCCACATCTGGCAAAATACAAACATTTTTTACGTCAACATTTGGATAAGGGACACTTAGCCTATGTTGCCTTTTTTCCCCATCTCCTGGTATGAGGATCAAATCTAGGGTCACTACCATTGAGCTGTGTTCCCAGCCCTTTTCATATATGTATTTTTAAATATTGAGTCAGGATCTCACTGAGTTGCCCAGGATGAGCTCAAACTTGTGATTCTTCTGCCTGAGCCACCCCAGTAGCTGTGATTAGAGGCATGTGCCATCATGTCTAGTTGTATTGCTTTTTAAAAAAATCATCTTCCATGTACCAGAGGTCAGCCTGTCAAGTTCTGTGGCCTATCTGTGGCCTTAGAAATTGGGGGTCACCTGGTGATGCTCTGATAATTCAAGGCAGCTGTCCAACTGGGTTCTTAGCCAGGTCACATTTGACACAGAAGCAGAAGCCAGGCATTGAGGGTGGGTACTGCGGTAGTTGGAAGGTGGCTGGACTTGTCTCTCTCTTAGGGAGCTTAGCTACCAGCTTCTGAAGTAGATGAGTTCAGAGTCCATATTAGCAGTATAGACCTGAGCCCTTTAATACCTGCTGGGTGCTGACTGCTTGGTCTGACCTGGTGGACTCTGACAGAGATATATCTCTTGCTTGTATGTCTGATTTGGGTTTGAACCTTACACCTCCTTCCTTATATACATCATAAAGGATTCCAGAAATCTGCTTCTCTAGACTTCAGTTTTATCCTGGCCATTAAATGGTGAAAAATCCTTTGACTGGCTTCACAGCAGACTTGGAGAGTCTGAGCCTTGGGCAGGTGTGCATGGCACAGCCCATGGGCTGGCTGAGAAATTGCCTCTGTGTGAAACGCCTGGGTTCTTCCAGTGGCTGTGCCCCTGATTTCAGATGGTGGGTCATTGGGTTAAGTCTAAGTCTGTATGCCTTAGTGAAGGAGAATGGGCTGAGCTGCCCACAGGGAGACACTAGGGCTATGCTTGGCAGGCAGTGGGGAAGCTCATGTCTCTTAGGAAGTACGTATTGGGTGTGCACACTTGTGTCTGCACATGGTGCCTGCAAATGGTAGTGGTCACAAGATACCTGTAGCTAAAGGTAGAGGCTGCCCAAGTCCCAAGTCTGAACCTCAGTGACCTGAGAGCGCCTTACTAACCTAGTATCTGCTGTTACTCCTGTGCTGTGGGGGTAGGGCACCTCATAACAGAAACAAGGCAGAAGCAGGCTGGCCTCTTATTCTCAGGCATGTTGGGACTCATCCACACACCTGCTAATCTGCTTGACAGATGGAAGGAAATAGCCTTGTTCACCGTGCCTGCTTGCCTGAAGAACCTGAGTGAGCCTTCCCTGCAGGGAGGATAGGGCAGGTGAATGTGGGTCCCTTCTTGGGCTTGCAGAGGGAGCTGAAGACTGTCAAGGGTCCTGAGAGGTGGCATCTGTCCACTACTATGCTTCCATAATGGGCTGTTTCAGGTGCTGATTGAACTGGATATTCTTTACTGGGACAAACAGCATTTTTCGCATTAAGAATGGCTGCTGGCCTGCTGGGCAGAGAACTCAATACCATGGTAGATTAGGGATTTTTTTTTTTTTTTTTTTTGGTACCAGGGATCGAACTTGGGACCTTGTGCTTGTGAGGCAGAGATTAGGGATTTGGCAAGAATATTCTCTAATCCTAACTTGACACCACCATTTACTTTGAGAGTTCCACTGGGATAAACACTTGCCTGTGATGTCCCACAGCCATGTGTCTCTGGGCTCACTTTGAAAGTGGATAGAACACACACCTGCTTTTTTGGAGGAGGGGGGCTTAACTTCTTTTTGATTTCACAAATGGGTGCATGATTTCACCCTTCCAGTCTCCTGTTCTTTGGCCTCTTGACTGATGACATTGAGGCCATAAGGAAATCTGTAGGGCAGGAGCTCTGGAACCTGGGGTTAGAACCCCTGTCCCTCCCATACACGGGAGGCACAGTCACCCTCATAGCTCTGACTTAATTTCTGTGTGATTACATGAGAGCTATTCACCCATCCTACTGGTGGGGTGAAACCTTGCCTCAGGCTTGCTTTTGTTCTAGATGGCTTTTAAAATGCTGAATTCTGGTCTGGAGAAACAGCTACAGTGGCCTCTCACCTCTTTTCTGAATTTTCTCCAAATGGAAACTTCATGGAAAAACTTCAAGGAAAAACTGCTTTTCTGGTTCAGTTTATCAGCTTCCCGTGTGAGGACTGGCATGTTGTGTCACAGGGTGGTTGTCTACATCCCATGTTGAGGCTTCTGAGGGAGCAAATTTCTCCCCAGTGGACTATGATTTAATTAGGAGGCTCTGCCTTACCCCAGCTTAATTAGTTACTTTTTAGGTTTAAGATTTCCCTTTCCCTTTGCTTGCGTCAAACCAGGGCCTTTTATGAAAGGGGCACCCACTTAAGAGTGGGATCTCCCTCTGCCCTTGGGAGCAGTCAGCCCATTACTGATGACTTTTTTTTTTTTTTTTTTTTGGTGCCAGGGATCAAAGTCGGGACCTTGTGCTTGTGAGGCAGGCGGCGGCACCACTGAGCTAAATCCCCAGCCTGACTTTCATTTTTGACAGACCGTGTAAGAACATTAATCAGTTGTTCATCCAGCTGGAGTGAAACTCTGCCTCTAAGGCTTGTTTATCTGCTTCCTCAGTGAGTTTTAAAGAGCTGAATCTTGGCTAGGGGTGTAGTTCAACATTAGAGCACTTGATTAGCAATGTGTGAGTGCCTGGGTTCCATCCCCAGTACCAAAAATAAGTAAAATAAAGTGCCAGATCCTGCCCAGAAGTGACAACTGGAAGGAGTCTAGTCTGTTGGGATTGAACTCAGGACTTTGTGCTTGCAAGACAGGCATGGTGCCACTGAGCTAAATCCCTGGCCTTGGTAATCTTTTTTTTTTTTTCCTTGAAGTTTGCCCTCTCCACTCTGACTTCCACTGCCCTCCTCCCATGCTATTTCTTTAAAGGAGGACAAGAATCTCCTGTGCCTGAATTGAGAGGGTTTTGGGGGGACCTTGTTTTAAGTGTCTTCACTAGTCCCTAGCATGTCATAATGACTGATCAGGCAGCTTTGAGCCTAGCTCCCTGTAGCTTTCTTCTGCATGACCACTTGGTATGTAGGTGCCAGGGGACAGGTCAGATGGGCTGGACCTTATGCCTAAGGGGCACTTGGGCTGTGCTTCTTATTAGCCACTGAAGGAGCTGCTTTTGGCAGGGACAGTCAGCTAGAGTAGATGGTTACATTGTCCCTTGTGTGGCCAATGTATACAGTCAGAGCTCTCCAGTTGGAGGGGCATGGACTTGGGTGGAGGGAATGGTGACTACCAGGTCCCTGGGGTCTCATCATTGTGGTGGGTCTGACCAGCCTGTAAACAGCTTGATCCCACTTCCAGTGCTGTGTCTAGCAGCGTCTCAGTCTGGGATAAAGAAGGCTTCCTGAAAGATAAGCAGACAACAGAGCCAGGAGCAGTAGTCAGTGCTGCGTGACAATATGGAGGCTCAAAAAGATTGGGATAGGCTGAAACAGGCCACAGGAAAGTGGAGTGTGCAGCCCTGTACTTCGGTCTCCCTGTCCCAGGTGTGAGAAGATCTACTTTAGAAAGTCCTGCACAGGAGAGACCACACTGAGCCCCTACCCTACCCAACATGCGCCTGGGGGTGAGGTCCACTGTTGACTGGCTGTGATGCAGAACTGAGTCTTCCGTGGAGCTCAGTTTTCCTCTTTCCTGGCCAGGATCATGTTCATAATCCCCAGTGCCAGGGGAAGTTGGGAATCAGACTGGACCTATGAGGTGGGCCCCTATGAATAGTGTCCTCACAGGTGTGAGAGCAGCTTTTCCTGGGCTTGCAGAGTCATCGTGGTGTTGTCATTTGGGCTGTTTGAGAAGCCCTACAATGCCCGTAGAAGTTGTGAGCCACTTCTGTCCCAAGCCTTTTCCCAGCTCAGGGAGGCTACTTTTCCTTTACTGTGGTCCTTACCACAAAGATAAGGAGCTGGTGAGCTGCGCTGTGGACTGTTCTTCCAGAAAAAACCAGAGTTGGTTTTCAGGCTCCCAAGGTGAAGCTGTCCCTTTTTACCTTTTGTTCTACGGGCCAAAGATGACCACTTTTGATCCAAATGAAGGACGGAGTGTTTGGCATCATCTGTTGCAGGGTCTGTGGTTTCCATGGAAGAGCATCCTACAGTTGCCCTGATGTACAAAGAGCAGCTTCTGAGTTGCTGACCTTGTGTTTCTCTTGTGTTCATGTCCATGGCATTTGTGCTGAAATTGTTCTTCTCCTCTGGGCTCGTGCTGAGATGCAGACCTAGCAGGATGTCACCGTGGGCTTTGTGCCTAGCCCCTTGTCTTCTTAAACTTCCTGGTTTATTATTTTATTCTTTCAGGGAAGAATAATCTGATTATCTCAGGGGTTGAGTTCTAAAGTAGATAAACATGTAAGTGAGGTGTGCCCCCAGGGACGAGCCCCAGCCTTCTCCCAGTACCTGAGGAACACTGAAGTGCTTCTTGGCCTAACTGCCTGTCTCTCTACCCACCAAAGGGTGACCTTGTCGGCCACAGACTGCTACATCGTGCATGAGATCTACAATGGTGAGAATGCCCAGGACCAGTTTGAGTATGAGCTGGAGCAAGCCCTGGAAGCCCAGTACAAATACATTGTCATCGAGCCCACCCGAATTGGTGATGAGACGGCGCGCTGGATCACTGTGGGCAACTGCCTGCATAAGACGGCTGTGCTGGCAGGCACTGCCTGCCTCTTCACCCCATTGGCACTGCCCCTAGATTATTCCCACTACATCTCCCTGCCCGCTGGCGTGCTGAGCTTGGCCTGCTGCACCCTCTATGGGATCTCCTGGCAGTTTGATCCTTGCTGCAAGTACCAAGTGGAGTATGATGCCTATAAACTGTCTCGACTGCCTCTGCACACACTCACCTCCTCTACCCCGGTGGTGCTGGTCCGGAAGGACGACCTGCACAGAAAGAGACTGCACAACACGATAGCACTGGCTGCCCTGGTGTACTGTGTAAAGAAGATTTACGAACTCTATGCTGTATGACTCCAGTGAACAGGGAGCGGAACAGAACCACACAGCCTGTAAGAGACGAGGACGCAGAGGTTTTTTGCCACAGTGATACTTTTTGCTCTGTGAGGCAGCGGAGCCTGGGAAGGTGTTTGGTTTAATATTTGTTATTTTTTAAAAAAAGAACACAGATCATGGGTGTACCAAGGGTTTTTTCAGCTTATTACAAAAATGGATTTCCATAACCCTGGAGGGGGTCTGAGGCTATGGAAGTCTTAACTAGGCAGTGGACTGTGGATGGAAGCCAACGCTGCTGAGGGGGTGTGAATGCGCTGGGGGGGGGTGTCTTTAAGTATATTGTTTAACTGTACCATTCAGAGCCAACCAGAAGCTATTGACCATTAAAATTATGAGAATTTCAACCCTGCTCTTCTCTGTCCATGCCTGTACCTGCAGCTGCTGCTGTGTGGAGACGGGTGCCACTGTGGACATCACCCTGCCCATTGCAGCCAGGTGCCACCACTTGCAGTGATGACAGGCCTAGACCTGGGGTCTTGCTGCCAGACCCTGCCCAGACATGGTCTCATGGCTTACCTTGGCTTGTTCCCGAGGCCAGTGCTGCTGACATGCTATTCAGGGACATGGCAGGGTTAGGTAACAAATCCTAGAGGTCACAGGGCCTCCTTTGGATTCACTTGGGAATTATGGGGGCCAAGAGCCCTCTTTCAGAGAGTCTGATTTAGGAGGACACAAATTAAATTTGTGTTTTTTAAAAGCTGTTCTTGATGTGGACCCATGGGTCCCAGTGAGGGAAGAGCTCTGGAAGCAGTCTAGGTTCCATTTCACAGAAGCTTCTGTGGTTCTCCCTTAGCCTAGAGCTATATTCCCCCTAAGGCTTTGGATGCATGAGGAATTGTCCCTCCACAAAGGCTGAGGCCTCAGTGCTGTCTGTTGCTGAGAGTCACATAGCACCTCTTCTGAAGGCCAGGCAGTGTGTCCAAGACTAAGGTCAGCTAAGCTGACCTTGCACCCAGTTATGAAGGCTCCATCCAGGAAACCCAGTCCACACAGCAGGGTCTTAACCTGGGGTGCATGGCAAATCTTTAGGGAGATCCACAGCTTTAAAAAAGTTTAAAGAAAATTTGACTGACTTCCAGGGGCCCTAGAAATACCAACTGCTCTGTTGAGTGTTGGATGGCAGAATGATGTGAGGTGCACAGTATGTTTACATAGCAGCCTTTGGCCAGTGGGAACAATGGTAAAGAGGGAGCTGCCTTGGCCAGAGATCCAAAACAAACGCCTCATTTCGATTGTGCAGGGTAAGTTGGAATTGGCACCCACCTCTAGGGTGTCTGAGCACTGGCTGCTAACCTGCTGGGTAAGCACAGTATGGTAGGTGCTATTGTAAAAGACCCAAATTTGGGAAGGAAGCCTGTGTCTAGCCTGGCTCTTCTCATTCTGTACCTCAGATTTCAAGGGGGAGGTGGCTGGAACATGACAAGCCCTGGGACTGCAAATCAGATGAGCAGATGCCCTTGCCCAAAATAAACACCAGGAGGCTTGACAAGCAAAGTGGAAAGTGTCTTTAAACTTTATCAGATATATAAAGCAAAACCAATTAAAAATCATGCTTTTCAGACCTCCCAGCAGAACTTGAGGAAAGTGGGCCAAAAAACCACTAACCTTTGAGGATAGTAAAACAACGGCAACAGAGCTATTCATGATGGGCACTGCTCAAACACTGGTTTGAAAAATCCAAGAGCAAAATGAAGGTTGCTTAGAGGCCACAAGCTGAAGCCAGGCCATGGCTGAGCTGCCTTAAGGTGGGCACTTGGCAGGCCTCGTCCACAGGAAGGCTGTCAACTCCTGTCCATGTTAGAACAGTCCCAGGGCTGCCTCAGGAGGTCCTATGTGTTCAAACCAGTGCTCTCTCCAGGAAGGGACAATTCAGGGTTGTCTCAATGTAGGAATGGCAAGGGTGATCCCAGGTTCTCTGGGTCTTTAGTCTTTGAGGCTAAAACGAGCATCAGTCTGGTGCTGGTTTGTGTGACTTCTATACCTCTATGATTTGCCAGCCACCTTAAAAAGCCTCATGGTCAGCCTCTTGGCAAGGAGCTGTATCCAGCTAGATTTTTATAAATACTGTTTGCATTATATTCTTCTAAAGTAAGTTTTAGAAAACAAGTTTTAAAAATGTTAGGTGAGAAGTGCTGGGGCTGTAGGTCAGTGGTAGAACACTTGTGTAGGTGTGCAAGGCCTGGGTCCTATCCCCAGCACTACAAATAGATGTGATGTTCCCTGTCTTTGAGGATAGAATATGCTGTCAGTAAGCTTGTAGTGTAGTATATCCATCAGGGTTGACCATTTTATTTAATGGAGAGGAAAGGTCAACAGATGGATATAGGCCTTTTTGCACATGCCAGTCATCAAGTGTCTAAGGAGAGATATTCTGTTCTTTTTAGAGGAAGAGAGTCATTTTGCTACCAGCCACTGGTAGCCTGCTGGTGCTGGGCAGCCTCATTCAACCTGGGTTGGGGGTGGGGAGGTTGGAAGGAAGCTCTAGAAGTCTAGAACAGTTGCTGCCACCTTGGCTCCAGTGACTCTGGTACTGGGATCTACTGTGAACACTGAGAAGCCCTTTCTCCCAAGCCAGGACAGGTGCAGATGATTTACGTGGAAAATGAAGCAGCACCCATCATTTGTATTTGCATTTCACCAGAGGTTCCTGGATCTGTCCAGGGTGTACTACTGTGACCTGGAGCAGATCTAATCACCTACAGGTCCTCCTACTCCCAGGAAACTGGAAAGCCTCTGATTCCCTAACCCTAGACTGTTGTAGCTATTTTTATCATCTTTTGGGGGCAGCTGTTTAAAATAGAAGCTTGACATGGCTAGAGTTGGGATACAGTGCAAGATGTCAACATGACAGACTAGGTGATTTTTATTCCAAATTTGGGGACATCTACAATGGAACTACTATTCCAATATTCAGTTTCAGTAGTAGGAAAAATTTCTAAAACCTCAGAAATGAAGTTGACCTACTCAGTGAATCTCAACCACGTATTTTTAATAGAAAGGCAGATGTTCCAACTAGTTCCCATTTAAGGTACTCTTTCCACCAGGAGACCAGGGGTGTTTTAGACTCATCTCCCAGGGCTTCGTGTTCTAGGGTATCTGGGGCCATCAGGGGTCTCTCCATTTGGCTGGTGTCTCTTTAATAATTTAATCTTCTGCTTGAAGGGGTGCCTAACATCTTACATGGATACACTGAGAGTCCGAAGGAACGTGAGGAACTCCTGTTGGTGCTAGAGTTGACATTACTTGGGATATACCAAATAAGCCACCACACACTAGCCTGGCTTCTATGCTCAATGAGCCATCACAGGGCCCTGGAAACATATGAGTTTCTGAAGCTACACCCTTCACCCTCAAGCACTGGAGGTTGTCTCTGTGCCAAAACAATCAGGGAGATGGTCTTGGATAAGTCAAATATAAGAATAGTTGAGCCATTTCTAGGAGTTGGTGGGGCTGGAATTCAAAGGACATGTGGTTCCTCTAGCCCTTGAAGACTATGACTTACTGTTCCAGTCATTTAATTTGTAATTAGTTTAAACCCTGCTCCACATTTATTCCTCATGCATTTACCCCTCATCTTGGGAAGAAGCTTGTTGCCTGGTTTGTCCTGCTCTCCAGGGGCAGGGGCCGAGCCACAAATGAAGTTGTCCCTTGTAGAGCAACCAAGCCCAGGAAGTTGTTGCTTCTCAGCCCCAGCTCTGATCCACATTAGGAGTTCTTGGATTTCTGCTCTTTCCTGGCCCTGGAGGCCATGATGCTAAAGAAGAGCCCAGGAGCCAGATTTCGAAGATAAATGGCCAAGGAAGGCACCCAGTCAGCCAGGATCACATCTTTCTTCTTCTTCCCCACAGCAGCAAGAACATCCTGGGCCACCTCTGCAGGGCTCCGGCCCTGGGCTGTGTTTCTGTCCATAGCTAAAATAAAAGAAACACATGAACTTGGAAGCAGAGGTCCCACTCTTGATCTGAGCTGACACGAGCAATTAGGTTAGCTTGCTGCACTCCCTACTGGGGAGCTCTTCCTAGTCTGTCAGGAAGCAGAAGCATCTGATATTCTTAGCCCCCCCCCCGCATCCCCACTATTGGGAATTGAACCCAGGACCTTTGCACTTAGTTACATCCCCAGCCCTTTTTTAGTTTTTAGAATTTTGAGACAGAGTCTTGCTAAATTGCCCAGGTTCAGCTTGAGCTTGTGATCCTCCTTCCTCAGCCACCCAGAGTGCTAGGATTATAGATGTGTGCCACAGTGCCAGACCCTGATGATTTTATGTTCTGAGGAACCATTCACAGTTCCAAGTAGGTAAGTGGGGGTGAGGGAGATATGGGGTGAGGACTGGAGAGCCTACTCTGCTTGGAACCACAGTGAGTCCATCTGGTGGTCTATGGTGAAAGCAGAAGGCCAGCCCAAGTAAGGTCTCAGAGCTCCTCACACATCTGAGCTTCCTGACCTGGGAAACTTTTGCATCTTCGAACAACCAATGACTAAGCGATGTTATACATATAATTTGCCTGGGATGGCTTAGCTTCAGGGCTACCAGATAGGAGATGGGAAGGACTGTCTGACCCCTACATGCACTATCAGCTCACAGAAGTAGACAGATGCCCTAGCTCCCAAAGTCCTGTTATCTGGATAAGCCAGGAAGAAATCTTGTAGTTTGCTTTAGGTGTTGGAGGGAAGGAGGGAGATGGTAGAGTTTAGGAAGTGTATGACAGTAACTGATGTTCCTTTTTCACTAGTGATCTCACATTTTGCTGGCAAAGTAGGAGCAGTAAGCAGGTGCAGGAGACAGGCCATGGGCACATGCCATGTGAAACCATCCATAAGCTGTCCACACTGCCTGAGCTCCCTCACTGGGTCTGTTCTCATGTGTTACTGCAGAAGGATGGGGAATTTCGATTGTTGCTTATTTATTTTTAAATGCCAGAGACAATTTTTAAAGCAGTATCTATCTTCTAGGGATAAATAGGTATGAAGCTCTTGCCTGTGTGTGGCTTCTGCCATGGGGAGACTTGTTATGTGAGAGAGCAGATGCCAACCAGGACAGGGAAGTCTTGGTTCAGGCCCAGCAGGGTGGGTATATGACCAATGAGTGGGCCCTTGGCCAATGCTTTAGCACAGACCCACAGAGATCACATCCAGAGCAGCAGGACAGTACTAGAGAGGCAGGCAGGTCTGTGCCAAAATGAGGCACTTGTGGGACAACTGACCCGAAATAGCCTGTGTCTGCATGCTGGGATGGGATAGGCCAGGACTTCAGCCCATAAGTAGCAACTGCAGGTTAGCTCAGACCAAAACTGCTGCCCCACATTGACTCACCTGGAAGACCAGCCCTGAAATCAGTCATAACATATGGGAAGGGACTATTCAGGCCAAACCTTCCCACTTGTCATGAGGTTGATTCACTTAGGCCTGATCATGACAATACTTCGTGGATCTTGGGATTTGGGAATGGGTTAGATGAAGTTTGGTGGCATTTCAGCCTAAAGATTTCCTTTCTATGCCCCAAAGTCCTCAACCCAGGCTCTTTGTGGAGTTAAGTGAAGATTATGCAAGAGTCTGTATTTATAACGAATGTGAAGATTTTTAGTTTAAAAAATTCTCTTCCAAATGAAAATGACTGAAGAATCACCGGGGTAAAAGAAGTATGTCCCACTGTGGCTGCCCAATAGCTTTTCTTTTTTTCTTTTTTTAAAATTTTGCTTTGTTTGGAGACAGGGTCTCGAGATGTAGTTCAGGCTTGCCTTCTGCCTGTGATCCTTCTGCCTTAGCCTCCCAAGTGCTGGGATTACAGGTATGTGCCACCACACCTCACTTCCAATAGCTTTTCATAGGAGAAAAAGAACCCTGCCGTACCTCCATATCTGGACCCATCACTGGTGACAGCATTTACAGAGAGGTTGGTGCGGATATAGCCAGGGCTGATGACAGTCACCTTGATTTCATCCTGTTCCATTTCAGCACGCAGGCAGTCAAAGAATGCCTGGGTTGCATGCTTGGAGGCTGCATCTGCAACAGTGGAAAGAGGCAGTGAGGGCAGTGGGGTGGGCAAGGCCCAAAGCCTACCTATTTATTTCCATTCACTGTCTCTCTTTCAAACCTGGTTTTACCATTTAAGAGTATAGCATTATAGCAATGTTCATTCTTGGTTTTGAAAAGTGCACTATGTCCTTGTTCTCAGAAAACATTGAAATAGTAAGGAGGAAAGGAGCATTGTGTACCGAGCCCCCTTTCACACAGCTTAGAAAGAAAATGCGAGTGTGCACACACATGCGCGCGCACACACACACACACACACACACAATATGCTAAAGCAAATAGGGAAGAGGTAAAATGGGGAATCCACATGTAAGTCACATGGGAATTGTTTCTGCTGTTTCTACAACTTTTCTTTAAGTGTGAAATATTCCACATTAAAAGTTAAAAAAAGGGACACGGATTTAGCTCGGTGGTTCTGGCGCCTGCCTTGCAAGTGCAAGGTCCCGAGTTCGATCCCTGGTACCAAAAAAAAAAAAGTTACTGCCTACTGAGTAAAAAATTCAAAATAGTATACACCATAAGGTAAAAAAGTGAAAATCCTTCTGTTTTCAATTCTGATCTCAGAAGTTACCAATGCTGTTTCTCAGACTTTTTATTTTATGTGTTCACACATGATTTTACATAGAAGTAGTATTTTTTTTTATTGGAATGGGAGCACAGTTCCCATTGTTCCTACAAGTAGTTTTCTTCACCAGGCACAGGCAGTACAGACTCCTTCCCTGCCAACCCTACATACCTACCACAAACAACATCTCAGGTTGTCTCATTTCATCTGGCTCTGGCTGCCCAGTCTTCTCCTGGGGTTACTAGGTGACAGGACTGGTCCTATCAATGGACCTCAAGGGCTATTTCCAGCTTTTGCCACTGTAGAACATGCTATGAGTGAGGATCCTTGCACATACATGTGCATAAAATCCATGCCTAGCTTCTTAAACACTTCCCCTGGCAAACTTCTGGACAGTAACTTTCATCTGGAAGAGCCACAGAGCTTACTCTACCTACAAGAGACAGAATCACCTGTGCTCCTCAGCAACAGCTCCACAAGCCAGTGAAAAGTAGTGCGGGGACACAGGGACCCTGAAGGGACATCCTTGGGAAGTATACCAACATCTTCACAGAAAATCAGTTTTCTCTAGTTCAGAATCCTAAATGTTTTTAGTCTTAGTAAAAAAAGTGCATCACCCATCAGTCAAGAAAACAGGAAGGGAAAAAGCCAGGAAATGGCACAGCAAATCACAGAAGAAACTGGTCATGGGGGAATTGTGGGTGGAGAGAATATGGCTGTTGGCTGTGATTCCAGGGCCAGCCCAGCCCAGAGGATGGGGAAGAATGGGTCACCCTGGTCTCCACAATAGGATACACACTGGTGGCTGGGTCTCCTCTGATCTCTTAGGCTGCAGGTGCTTAGCAAGGATGAGCTGGGCCAAGCCCTCACTGCTGTCACCATCACCTGCCCCCTCTGTGCGTGGATGATCTGACATGGCCTCTCAGCAGTAGTGTGAAGATGAGGCTGTTCCCTTGGCTTATAGATGAGAAGGCTGTTGCCGATCTGGGTTAATTCACTCACCCAGAAGGCACAGCCACTCATTCAGTCTGGTTACTATACAGCAGTGATGGTGAACCTTTTAGAGCTTTCAATGATACAAACAGCCCGTTGTGGCACACATGCCATAGGTTCCCCACCACTGGTGTACACTATCAGACCAATCATGGCACCTACTGAAGTCAGCAAGCTGTTAAGAGTGTAAAAGCCAGTGGGGTTAAACCAAAGTAAAATGTGGAAATAATGTAGTACAAAGAACTCTGTATGCCCTTTATGCTGATTTACCTATTGTTAATGTTTTACCTTAGTTGCTTTATCATTTGTGATTTCATATAGTTGTTTTTATTTTTGTTTTTGTTTTTTTTTGTTTTGTTTTCTGAACCTCTTGAGCAGGCTTAAGTTACTATCCTGTTTGAGCAGGGCTGAAATAGAATATGAACAAACAGAGAAACCTTAGAGATAAATATGGATACAATTCTTTTCAATTTATAGAGGACATCTCCAGCTATCTCATTTCATCTTTTAGACCAGCCCTGGGAAGTGTTCTGATGAGTGTAAGTCTCATGGAGAAGGAAGGAAACGGAGTCAGTTCAGGTCCACAGACATGTGACCAGAGCTAACAGGCAGAACAGGGACTCAGATCTTGGGGAAAAGCATAAACTTTTGTTCAGATGTTTGGTTACACATTATTGAATTGGAGTGTCACTATCCTTTCAACACTCTGAAAGAGCTTAGCCACCCACCTTCTTCCTGACAGGGCTGTGTCTGGGCCTTGAGGGGTGAGAGCAGATGAGGCTGTCCCAAGTCTTTCCTTTCAGAGGTTGCAGCAAAGAAAGTGACAAGATGGTTTATGAAATTTCCTTTAAAATCTTTTAAAAAGCAGAAATTATACTCTGTATGCTTGCTGATGTGACGCAGAGGTAGAGAGATGGATGAAATGATATCTTAGATTGTGGCATAGACACTCTCCTTTGTGGAGATGTATGTATGAACTGGAAGGCAAGTCAGTAGGTTTAATTTCGTCTCTTACTTGAAAACAAGGGTGGGCACAGAATGGGGAAGATTCTTGCCCAAGGTCACACAGTGGGTAAGGAATAAAGCTGGGATCTGAACTGAGACATGTAGCTCCAGAAAACCATGTTCACATTCTGTGGTTCCTTCACATTCTGTAAAAGGTATTTTGTCAATATCTTAATTCTGGAAGTAAACATTTTTATAATCAGAAAAATAAAGAAAATCATTCCAGATGAGGGAGGGAGAAGAAAGTACTCACAGGCTGATCGGAAAGGAATGCTAATTTTTCCTTGGACACTGCTGATGGTGACGATGTGGCCTCGCCTCCTCTTGATCATGGATGGCAGGAGCGCTGAAGGGAGAATGCAGTGATGTAGATGGCACTGTTCTCCCAGCCATGGGAAGTGACAGCCCCTTGATGACAACCATGCAGAAGGGGAAGGAGGCAGGGGGAGCCGACAAACAGCCTAGCTAAGTAGTCAGCACAGCACCTTTGTTCTATGGAAGACTGTCCCCTGGACTGATGTCTGTGCCCAGCATCAAAACATTCCCACATTGTCAAGGTTTGCAGACATCATGGGAAAGATACAGGCAATGCTGTGCAAATGAGGCTGCACTGCAGAGACCCTAATGTGTGAGAATAATGCACATAAAATATAGATAAAGGCCTGAGGGGGAAAAACACCCAAATTGTAATGACCATAACCCCTGTATGGTATAACAGCAGACAGGGACAGGCAAGATCTAACCAAAATGGAATCGACTGAGACAAAAAGAATGCCAACACATCAGTGCCTTTTCTCTTTTAACCCAAGATTGTTACCTTTTGTTAAAGCAACAGGGCCAAAGTAGTTTGTCTCCATAACCTTCTTGTCCACATCCACTGTGGTGTCCATGATGGCCCCACGGTAGCTAATGCCAGCATTATTGATGAGGATGTCCACATAGCCAAAGCACTGCAGGATCTCAGCTCCTGCAGCCATGACAGCCCTAGGGTCTGTGAGGTCGAAGGTCACTGTGTAGGGCTTGTGTGTCTGCTTCTGGTCAAAACAACAGACACAAATGCACTTCCTGAGTGATGTGTCCCTGCTTTTCAGAGTTCTTGGAATGGCCCACTGGGCATGAAATGACACATGATGCAGTAATCTTCTTCCCAAGAGATGAAGCCTACAGGGTTCCTGCCTACTGTCATCATACCTACCTGGGCAACTGTTCTCCTGAACTGAAAAGGACGGCACCCTATAAGAAGTGACCTGGGGCCTCTCTCAGCTTCATTAGACAGACTGTAAGCTGCCCAGAGCAGGGTCATGGATTGCATGGCCTGCTGTAGATTATCATAGGAGCTATTAGTTACATCTCCCCACACTGCTCTGTGTTGTCCATTGTTACTACCTTAAGCAGCAGTGTGTGTGTGTGTTGCTGTCTTTCTCAAGGTATGTTACTTGTAGTCATTTGTTCATGGAATATTATTTACATATCTCCTGTGTGCCAGGGACTGGGATGTAGCAGAAAGACAAGGTTCCTGTCCCTCTGAAGCACACAGTCTAATGGAGAAGACAGGTTCTATAGTTCTATAACTGTAAAGAATGCTATGAAGAAGAAAAGGGTGCTAGAGAAATAAGTAATTGAGCAATGTAACTTGGAGGGCTTCCCCACAGAAGTGAGGCTAAAAAGACACCAAGAAGATGAGTGGGATGAAGTCAGAGAAGATGGCAGAATAAGCAGGAAGCACCAAAGATATACTCGCAGAAACTCTCTGAAGGGACCCTTATGGAATGGTGGAATTTACCTGAATGCTTGTAACTTCCAGGGGAGTGTTTGCTGGTAAACTGCAGTAATTTTGGTAGATTTCACCCGTTAGCTTACTGATACCTAGCAGCTCCACTACCACTGCCCCGCTGGTTGGCATTGTTTGAGTTACTACCAGCTACAGCAGCTTGTACCTTGCAGTGGAGGCAACTTCTAATTTAAGGACTGTTGGGAGCAATGCTACATAATTTTAGGGAAAAATCATTTGGTTAGCCTAGTTCTCCTGCCTACAGCCCAGCTATGGAATTTGGAGACATAATTGCATTTTGGCCTCCTGTCACAACTGAGACCTCAATGATCCGGTGATGCTGTGATTCTCCAGGACAAGAAACATCCTGGGAGCTGAAAACATCCTGGGAGGAACAAAACATCCACTCAGTTCCTCATTATTCTTGGACCTTTACCATCCTGTTTACGCAGATGTACTGAACTCTCTGCAAGCCATTTGTTACCTTTGTTTCTCCCGATGTCCTGAATAAAAGGTGCAGTAAGCTGGGGGCTTTTGTCTTTGCTGCCCTGAGCAGCAGTGATCAGACTCAAAGCTCCGCTTCTTCTCAGTCTCATTTGTCTACCTGTCCTGTAATTCGCCATGTGCTGCCGTGGCTCGCAGGAGACCAGGACTCACTGCAGAGGTTCTGGTAACATCCCCTTCCCGTTCCCTACAAAGGACCTGTGACTGTTTTATGGACATTCAAAAATACAAATAAATTTCAAAAAATATACTCAAAGAAATACTGGACTTACTAGACAGAGATATTAAAAAGACTGACGTGCTGGCACATACCTGTAATCTCAGCACATTGGGACACTGAGGCAAGAGGACTGAAAATTCGAGTCCCACCTGAGCAACTTAGTAAGATTCTCAAAATATATATATTTTTAAAGGGCTGGGGCTGTAGCTCATGTAAAGGTTCTGGGTTCAATTCCCAGTACCACCAAGTAAAAATTTAAAAAAAGACTGTCCACTATGCTCAAAGAGTAAGGAGACATGGACAAAACCAGGAAACTATTAAAAATGGGAATATAAATTGAAAGATCTGGAGCTGAACAGTACAATAAGTGAAATAAGATATACAGGGAAAAGCAAACAAGCACACTGAAGAATTAGTGAACTTAACGAAAAATGAAATTATCATATCTGAGGAACAAAGAAAAAAGAATGAAGAAAAGTAAACAGTGTACCTAAAGGTAAATGTCACTCCATCAAGCAGACCAACATACACACTGTGGATTTCTAAGGAGAGAGAAAGAGATAGAGGTAGAGAGAATATCTTGATGGCTAAAAACCTCCCAGCTTTGATGAGACATGCATGAACCTACACATCCAAGAAGCACAGCACCAAGTAGAATAAACTCAGAGACCACATTGAGACAAATTATAATCAAACTATTGAAAGACAAAAGGAATCTTGAAAACAGCAAGAGAGAAGGGAACTCTTCATATAAAAGGAATCCTCATTAAGATTATCAGTTGAGGGCTGGGGATTTAGCTCAGTGGTTTCGCCGCCTGCTGCACAAGTGCAAGGACCCCAGTTCGATCCCCGGACCCAAAAACAAAACAAAACAAAACAAAAGATTATCAGTTGACTTCTCATCAGAAATCTTGAAGACCAAAAGGCAGTGGATTTATATATTCAAAGTAATGAAAGAAAAGCACTATCAACCAAGAAGTCTGCATCTATACAACTGTCCTTCAAAAATGAGAGAAAAATAAAGATATTTCCAGATAAACAAAAGCTGAGGGAGTTCAATGTCATTAGGCCTGTTCTGCAAAAAATCCTAGGGGAATCCTTCAGGTTTGAAATGAAAAACTGCTGGACAGTAACTCAAAGTCAAAGGAATAAGTAGATCTCCAGTAATACATGGGCAGTTATAATGGCTATTATTACTACAATTTTGGTTTATAAATCTACCTTTTGGGTTCTACATAATTAAGAAGACAAATGAATAAAAACTATTATTAATTTGTTACCAGGCAAACATTATAGGAATATTTAATCTGTGACATAAATATCAGAAAGGGGGGATTACATGGGGGCAGAGTTTTTGTATGCTACTGAAGTTGATATAAATTTAAATCAGTGTTATAACTTTAGGATATTAAATGTAATCTCCATGTCAGCCAGACATGGAGGCACATGCCTGTAATCCCAGCCCAGCCCTTAGGAGACTGAGGCAAGAGGATCACTGTGAGTTTGAGGATAGCCTGGGCTACATAGCAATACACTGTCTCAAGAAAAAAAAAAGTAATCCCCATGGTAACCACAAAGAAAACATACATATAAAAATAAGAGAAGGGAATCAAAGTGTTTCACTACAAAATATCAAATAAACAAAGAAGTCAGGAAAAGAAGAAATGAAGGACTGTCTTTCCTCATCTCTGGGACACAATATGCAACACCTAGAAATTAAAGGAAGAAAGGTTTATTTTGGCTTACAGTTTGTAGAGGTTTCAGTCCATATTTGGCTGGCTCCAAGGCAGAGGGTCATTGTAGAGGAGAAACAGCTCATGGCATGATAGTAGGAAGGAGGAAGAGCTCAAAGGAGGAGGGAGGCAGCTATACCCATCCAGGCCAGGCCCCTAGTGACCCACTTCCTCCAACCTGGCTTCACCTCCCAACATCACATTTAGGTATAACTCATCAGTAGACCACTCCACTGATGAGTATCACGCCCCAATGATCCAATCACTTCCCAAAAGGTCCACCTATGAGCACATGAGGCTTTGGGGGGAACATTTAAATATAAACTATAACAGGAATAAAAGAGCTAAAACAGTAAAATACTAGTAGGTCTCTCATCGGTAATTACTTTAAGTGCAAATAGATTAAACTCTAGTCAAATAACAGAGATTGTCAGAATGGACTTTTAAAAAATGATCCAACAATATGTTGTCTATAAAAAGACTCATTTTAGCCAGGGATCGTGGCACACGCCTGTAATCCCAGAACTCATGAGGCTGAATCAAGAGGATCATCATGAGCTTGAGGCCAACTTGAAATACACAGTGAGACCGTCTCAAAAGCACAAATAAGTATAAAGTAAAAGGATGAAAAAAGATATTCCATGCAAATAATAACCAAAGAGAGTTGGGATGGCTATACTATCAGACAAAACAGACTTTAAATAAAAAAGGGTCACGGAGAAGGATATTATATAACAATAAAAGTTCATTATGACAAGAAAATACAAGAAATTATAAACATTTATGTAGCTAGTGGCAGGCCCTCCAAATATATGAAGCAAAACTACTAGGAAGAAACATTAATATTTTGATACTTCAATACCATACTGATATGGTCTGGTATGTATGTATGTATGTATGTATGTATTGTATGTATTTATTTATTTTGAAACAGGGTCTGGCTATGTAGTTCAGGCTGGCTTCCAACTCACAGTGATCATCCTGCCTCAGCCTCCCAAGTGCTGGGATTACAGGTGTGTGCCACCACGCCCGGCTGGTTTGGATTTTAAATGTCTCTCAAAGGTCCTTAAGCTAAAGGCTTGGTCCCAGGCCTGTGGCACTATAATGGAAGATGGACTCTTGCAGAGGTGGGGCCAAGTGGAAGGAAGCTAGCTCATAGCTTGTGTGGCCTTGGAGGGGACAGACAGTAGAATCCCAGCCCCTTCAGCTCTCTGGCCCCTTCAGCTCCCTGGCTTTGCTTTACAAACACCCTGAGGCTAGCAGTTCCCTTCACACTCTCCTCTCCTTGATGTGCTGCCTTGCCATAGGCTGAAAGGCAATAGAGCTAAGTAACTACTAAGTGAAACCTCAGAAACTGAGTCAAAATAAACTTTTCCTCCTTTTAAGTTGGTTTTCTCAGATATTTTTTTCATAGTGATGGAAAGCTAATGTACCTATTTTCAACAAGGGAAGGAACAACCAGACAGAAGATCAATAAGGAAAGAGAAGACTTATACAACACTATAATCCAGTGAGGCCTGAGAGAGATGTACAACTCTTCACCCAACAAGAGCAGAACACACATTCTTCTCAAGTGCACACTAAACAGTTTTAAAGCTAGCAGAGGAAGAAAATAACAATAATTAGGGCAGGTATAAAACAGACAATAGAGAACATCAATGAAACTAAAAGTTGACTCTTATTTAGAAGAAAAAAAACAGTGAAATTGAAAAATCTGAGCTAGACTCATAAAGAAAAAAAGAGATACAAATAATTAAAGTGAGGTCATTGCTGCTGATCTTTCGGAGATTAAAAAAATTGTCAGATAATAAAAAGCTGGACATAGTAGTGCATGCCTATAATCCCTGCTTCTTGAGAGGCAAGGCAGGAGGACTTCTGAGGCCAACCTGAGCAACTCAGTAAGATCCTGGTTACATTTTTTTTTTTTTTTTTTTTAAGAAAAAGGTCCAAGGATATATCGCAATACTCCCCTGGGTTCAAGCCCCAGTGGTGGTGGTGGGGATCAATATTTTTTAAAAAGATTATAACAACACTATGGATAATAAGTCAACAAATTAGATAGCCTAGAAAAAATCGACAGATTCCTTGGAACACACAAATTACATAAACTGACTCAAGAAAATAAAATAGAAATCTCAGTAAACTTAAAACGGGTTAAGAGATTGAATCAGTAGTCAAAAAAGATTAAGTTCTGGACCAGTTAGCCTCATGTGAATTCTACCAAATGTTCAAGAAGAAACAAGGGCCAGGGATGTAGCTTAGCAGGCACTGCACCTGCCTGGCAAGTGCAAGGTCCTGAGTTGGATTCCCAGTATGGGGAGGAGGAGGGGAAACAGCCATCATTCTAATACTCTTCCAAAAAACTGAAGAAGAGAAAGCTCTTAATTTATTCTACAAGCCCAACATTATTTTTTTTATCAAAGCTAGATAAAAACATCACAAGAAAATGATAGACCAATATCCCTTATGAATCTAGAAGCAAAAATCCCCAACAAAATATTAGCAAATTGAATTCAGCATATTTAAAGGATTATTCAACAAAAGGGCATTTGTCCCCAGGAATGCATGGGTGGTTCAATATCAGAAAATCAGCAATGTAATAAATCACATTAATAGAATGATAGAAGAAAATACACATAATCAATTGATGCAGAAATGAGGTCTGACATCTATCATCTTTCCATGATTAAAAACATTTAATAAGAATGGAGGGGAAATTCATCAACATGGCAAAGGATGTTCATGAAAATCTCAGAGGTAACATCATATTCAATGGTAAAAGACTGAACACTTTCTGCTCAGGTTAAGAAAAAGACAAGGGTGCCCGCTTTCACTGCTGTTAATCAATGGTGTTCTAACTAGAGCAGTTAGACAAGGTAAAGAAAGAAAAGCCACCCAAATTGGAAAGGAAGAAGTAAAACTATCTCTGTTTGCAGATGACATAATTCTACTGTTAGAAAATCTCAACAAATCCATGAACGCTATTAAGAGCTAACTAACAAAAAGAAAAACACATTATATCCTAGGAGTTATATTAGGATATTTAGGTAAAATAAAACCTGCATATACATTAAACAAAAAAAGAGAGCTAACTAACAAACTCTACAGAGCTGCAGGGTAGAAGACCAACACATAAAAATCAGCTGTGTTTCAATACAGGGGCAATGCATAATTTGAAAAGGAAATTAGGAAAGCAACTCCATTCAAAATAGAAGTTAAAATAATTAAATATTTAGAAATAAATCTAACCAAGGAGGTAAAAGATTTGCATGCTGGAGACTATAAGACACTGCTGATAGAAATTAAAGATAACATAAATACATGGGAAGACAATCATATTCATATACAGGAAGACTTAATGGTGTTAATTTGACAATACTACCCAAAATGATCTAATGGCTCAATGTAATTCCCATCACAATCCCAGTGGCAATTTTTGCAGAAATAGAAAAAAAAAAAAATCTCAGAATTCATATGAGATTGCAATGGGCCTTGAATAGCCAAAACAATCCTGGAAAAGAACACAGCTGAAATACACTTCCTGACTTTGAAACTTGTATTTTTGGAAAATTTTTTGGAAAATTAATTCTATAAATGATTCAAACTTTTTGTGACTGTAAAATAAAGTATCTTTCAGTATGAAGGTTCTATAATCCATATTTTGGCAACTTAAATAATTCTGCAGATTTTCAATTAAATTGACAGATTCTGATAACTATTCTGTAAATAATATAAATTCCATTAAAGTAGAACTGGAGTATTTTTAAGAACAAAAAAAGAAAACAAAAGTTCTTTCTAAACTTATAGGCCAAGTTTCTGGATATGGGACTTAAGAAGTTAAGCACCAAAATTAAAAAAAGTTTTCTTTAAACAGAAAGTTAGGGACAAAAGCATGTATACATTTACCAAAAAAATTAAGTACTCTAATCCTAATAGTATCAATAATTGATAATTTGATAGATTGCTAATCTGAAGTTTAAAAGATATATATATATATATTTTTTTGTATATCCTTTCATTGGTACACTTTAGGTGTACAATATAATGACATTCATCATTGGAGATATGCACCTTTACATAATCTCTTGGTTCTTATTTTTTCCCCCTTCCCCTGCCCTCCCTTCCACCCCTCCATCCCTCCCTAATTACAAAGACTATTTCCTTTTTCTCATTTTCTCATATTAATTCCATTCCCTTCTTTCCTTTCCCCTACCCCTCCCACTTCCCCTTCCCCTTTGCCCCTTTTCTTCCTATTTCACATTATCTATTATACCTAAAAGATACATTTTTTGGTGTTTGTATGTGATAGTATATGGAAGATATAAAACACAATTTTAAGATCTCAAGTTATATAATCTTTTTTTTTTTTTTTTTTTTTGTACCGAGGATCGAACTCGGATCCTTCAGCTTGCAAAGCAGGCAGCGGAACCACTGAGCTAAATCCCTGGCTCTCAAGTTATATAATCTTAATCAAATGAGAATGTCACACTATTTGTGCATAAGAATTTTATATTTTTATTTTATAGTGTGTATTTTCCTTTTCTCTCAAAATTCATGACTAATGGATATCACTAAATCATTCTGAAGTGCAGAGAATTTATGACATATGTTCTTATGAAAAAAAATCTCCTCTGAAAATAAGAGCTCAAAATAACTATGTGTAAATGACACTTTAAAATAATATTCCTATAAAATAATAATCCTACAAGTTTGCCTTCTTGTGGATCTAGTTAGCAACATAATTTCAATAACCAAAATAGTAACTTTTAATTTCTCTTTTCCATGATATGTCTACTCTGTTACAAACAGAAGTAATTTTTTAGCATGTGTATAGATAAAATGCCGAAAAACTTAAAAGATTTAAAATCTATGAGTCATACATGATTACATACACAAGACTGGAAATGAGCAACTTTAACTAAGCATATGCCTTAAGCACTTGCACAAAAGAAGAAAAAGACAAAAAACAGGAGAAAATATTTCTCCTTGTGTAACTTTTGACTAGAGTACACAGCAGAAAAGCAAAATACAAGATATTTGGTTTTCACTTCAAAAGAAATTATCCAGAAATTAAATTCACTAAACATTAGAACTGTAAGTGTGCAGTATTTAGATTCATTCTATTCAGATGGAAGATAATACCTTTTTGGGAAAAAAGATCCTTCCCAAGCAATGTAATTTGTATCTCATTTACCTTCCAAACACCACTTCAACTTTACTACCTATACCATAAGCTTTCTTGACAGTTTCCAATTCTACCTATCTAAAAAAAGAGTTTAACCTCATAGATTCCAAGTGTTATGTCCAATTCCTCAGATCCCCCTAATTCTATAATCTTATTATAAACCTACATAATTAAAACAGCATAGTACTGACTTAGGCCAAGTATACAGACCAACAGAATAGAATAAAGAGCCCAGAAATACACCTTCAAATATATATCAATTGATTTTTGACAAGGGTGCTAAGACCATTCAGTGATAGTTTTCAATACATGGTTCTAGAAGTAGATATCCACATGCAAAAGAACGAAGTTATTCCCTTACCTAATAACATATATAAAATCAAAGACCTAAATGTAAGAGTTAAAACTATAAAACTCACAAGAAAAAAAAACACCAGAGAAAATTTTCATGATACTGGATTTGGCAACAATTTTGTGGGTATGACACTAAAAGTAGAGGCAAACAAAAGGAAAAATTAAACTGTATTTCCTCCAAATTAAAGATGTGTGGATTAAGGATATTATCAAGAAAGTGAAGGCAATCTACCAAAAGAAAGGAAATGTTTACAAATTGCATATGTGATAGGGATTAATATTCAGAATATATAAAGAACCCCCAAACTCAATAACAAAAAAACAACTTGATTAAAAAATCTGCAAAGGGCTTGAACAGACATTTCTAACGATATATAAATAGCTAATAAGCAAATGAAAAGATTCTTAATATCATTTGTAATTAGGGAAATTAAAATCAAACTACAATGAGATATTACTTCACATCTCTTAGGAGAATGGTATAGTTTTAGAAAAGCCAAAAAACCCCCAGAAAATAACAAGTATGGAAAAACTGGAGTCCTATATATTGCTGATGGGAATGTAAAATGGTGTAGCTGTTGTGGAAAGCAGTTTGGTGGCTCCTCAAAAGGTTAAACACAAAATTACCATATTATCTAATAAATCCTCTCTTAGGTATATATATAAAAAAACCTGAAATCAGAAACTCAAATACTTTTTACACCAATATTCATAGTAGGATTATTCATAATAGCCAAAAAGTAGAAACACTCAAGTGTTCATGGACAGATGCATGGGTAGATAAATACACAGTATATACATACAATGGCATCTTATTCAGCCTTAAAAAGGAAGGAGATGCTGATATAGAGTACAGCATGGATGACATTTGAAGATATTGCTCTAGGTGAAACAGAAGGGCAAATACATGAGGTTCCTAGAGCAGGCAAATTCCTGGAGACAGAAAGTAGAAGACAGGTTTCCAGGTGTGGGGGAAGGGGGAGTTACTGTTTAATGCATACAGAATTTTTGTTGGGAATGTTAGAAAAGTTTTGTGTGGAGATAGGGTTAATTGCTACCCATATTATAAATGCATTTAATATCTATGAGTTTTATATTTATCAATAATTAAAATGATCAATATGTAATTTTTAAAACAAACAAAATTTTAGGCACTATCAACCCCTCCTCAAGAGGAGCAGAGAGTAGCCAGGTAAAAAAAGGAGGAAGCATTCCTGCAAGGGGGACTTCCTCACAGCTGATTGGCAGCCACACATAGACCATGGACTCACTTCATGAAGAGCTCTGCTGCCTTTCCTGGTACAGCATGACCACATGGACAACCAGGAGCACTAGGTGGACACCACTGGCTCCTCAGGGGTCTGTGGAGGCAGACTACAGTGCTTCCCCAGGAAACTTTGTCCAGCTTACCTGTGGGGAACGAAAAGCTGTGAGCTCTCTGACGAGTTCCTCGAGGCCCTCCACATTCCGGCCACACAACACCAACTTAGCACCGGCAGCATAGAAGGCTTTGGCACATTCTAAGGGAGAGAAAAGAACCTTGACAGCCAAAGACAATCAGTGCTGCTTCTCTCCAGTACAATTTAAAGACTCCCAACATTGCACAGTGCAGGTTTGTCTCTTCATGCAACCCCCATGTGCTGGTGGGTGCTGTGGATCAGTGTGGGGCTGGGAGTTAGGGCCCAAGGTAGGGTTCCTGTCCAGAGGAGTGACAGGAGGTGCAAGAGACAACCACAAGGCAAAGACAAGGTTAAGAGGGATGGGCAAATGTGTGTCATATGATGCTTACAACTTTCCCTGATGCTTTTATTTAACCTTGAACAACCTGAGCATAACCTTCATTTTCAGAGGTGAGGAAGCTCAGCAACTGATGTTCCCAATGGCCAGTCAGAGAACCCATTCCAATGAGCTAGGATAAGTAAGCCTGGCTGTCACCTGCTATCCAAGGAGTCTGTGTTCCAGCACTCTCTGACTTACTCCTTAAGCCACCCAAGAGCAATCAGCACAGATCCACAGGTGACTTGTGCTGCTCTGCAGAAAATCAGGGCAGAGACTGTGAGAAAGTGTGGTGTCTTTCCCTGGAGTCCTGGATCCTCAGGGGCTGTTTCACAGACAGTGCTCCAGTCAAAGGGAACAGGATGTGTACAGCACCCAAAGGATGAGGGGCAAAGGATGCTAAGACAGAAAGTGGAAGGCCAAAGGCTTTGCTAGGCTGGGGGTGGGATTCAGGTAGCAAAATGTTGTGGGGTATGGGGAGGCCAAGGGGGAACAGGGATAAGGGGGTGATTAGGGGAATGTGGGGTGAGAAGAGGTCTAGGAAGCTGGGGCCATGAATGTGAGGTGCAGCAGAGTCCCAAGGGGATGTCTCTTGCTTGCTTTACCCTCAAACATGTTCCAGCTATTGTTCAGTGTCCTGAAAACTTTCAGCCCTGGAGAAGCAGTGAAGCACAGTGGTCCAAAAAAGGGACTTTTTGTGTCAACTCTGACTTCCCATGCTTACTGGTTCTGTGATGTCCAATAAATTATCTTTCAAAAAATTTTCTTCTTCTTTAAGATGCATATAAAACAGTGCCTAATTCAGGAAGAAGTACATGATTGAATAAGTTAAAGTAATGAAT
Source organism: Heterocephalus glaber (assembly GCF_053883595.1). Classification (NCBI taxonomy): domain Eukaryota; kingdom Metazoa; phylum Chordata; class Mammalia; order Rodentia; family Bathyergidae; genus Heterocephalus; species Heterocephalus glaber. Next base: position 1,171,664 of record NW_028258484.1, read on the forward strand.
CCTTCCTATAATACTGGGCAGATAAAAAGCACTATGAAGCATTGTCTTTAATAGTACTTGTTTTTACTACTTATTAATATTTTAATATTTCTAAGCTGCCTTTTAAAAATGGTCTTAAAATTACAGATGAAAGCTTTGGCATGTGGGAATAGGGCTGAGCACTACCTGTCCTCACTTGAGGCCTAGTCTCCACAAACATGCATGAGAAGCTCTTGGGACACCTTGGGTCTTGACTGACCAGTGGGGCACAACATGGTCCTCGAACAAATCTTATAGGCCCAGATGGTCAAGTGGAAGGCTAAGGCTTCTTAGTCTTACTGGCTCCTAAAAGGGCCAAGCTTGCCCTACAGGGTAATTCCATCTCTGGGAGCCATGCTGCAAGGGCTTGGTGAGGTATCAGGGTTATCACCTGCTTGACTGGGAGGGGACAGGGTCAGAGGATACAGACAGTGTGTGTTGGATTTGAACAGCCCTTCCCTCACAGAAGTGTCAAGTTTCTTTAAATCTAGAAGGTTAACAGGAAAGGAGTCCAAATTCCAGTGTCTTTCAGGACTCGGGCCTGAGGTGTCATGGGAAGAAGGTGCTATGTTGCCTGCCTGTCTCTGGGTATGAAGTCTTCTCTGCAGCTGCAACAGTACCACCACCACTCCTGCTTCCCACTCATTCCCACACATAGTTCTCACTCACCCCCTCAGACAGTTTTCTGGAAGGAGGGACTAAGGAGATGACATAAGGAGTCCCTTCCTCCCTATGTCTGGGTAGCCTGGCCTGGTCTGGCCACAGCACGTTCTCAGCAAAGCAGCAAAGGCCTCACAGAAGTGATCATGGTGTAGGTCTCATACCATGCCAGACACTGTGTTCCTGAGGCTGGAATTGCTCATCCAGTTTATCGAATCATTCCCAAAGATTAGGAACCTTGGGCCCTGTTTGTCCTGTCCTAATGAACATATAGGATATTTTGTTTGTTTGTTTGTTTTTTTTTGGTACCAGGGATCGAACCTGGGACCTTGTGCTTGTGAGGCAGGCGGCGGAACCACTGAGCTAAATCCCTGGCCCCCATATAGGATATTTTGTGTGATGCCACCAAAGGGTGTGGACATAAAGAACCAAAGGTGGAGAGGCATAGTGGTATATAAACAGTTTCTGGAAAATGATCATCCAAATTCCACTTAAGCCTTGCTTCTTAGTAAAACCAGATGGGGAGGAAATTAAAGTGTGTGTATGGCATGAAGAACGAAGACGCGATTGGCAAGATTCCATCTTTTCTTGAAAAAGCTGATGCAGAGGGCAAGGAGGATCAAGGGATAAAAGGCTAACAGTTTCAAAGCGGCAGTTATCTAGGGTTGAAGTGGAGTCCCCAGTGCTGCCAGCATGTCTGGACTATAAATCAGAACACCTGTGCACAGCCATGTGCTTCAATGTGGCTGAAGAAATCATCCAGAACATTCCATGGTTAGTCAACAGCACTACTATTCTACAAGAACAAACCCCATGTAGCTTAAATGCACTAAATACCAGAAAAGATAGGAGAAATAGGAAAGCTGTCTGAAGACTCATCACAAAGCCCGTGGCCCCCAGAGTAATGACATGGCAGGCAGAGCCATTGAGGACAACTCGGGTTTGATCCTCACAGAAGCCAGCCAGTGGAACACAACCTTGGTGGCATCTGGCATCAGTTGTGGATATCTGTACTTGAGACAGCCCATTTAGAGTCGTTCTCACTTTTATTTGGATGGAGGGACGCCTGTCCTTAAGATGCTAAATGGGGCAGAATATAAGTAAAGTGGATGGGATCCAGGAAAGGCTTAACTACATGTACAGGAGTGGTTTTCTTAACTACATTTCTATTATGTTCACAGTCTTGGAGTTGAAAGGAAATGCAGAATAATGAAGAGGACAGTGTCTTCTGAAACATCCACATATTGGGACACCTGCAACTCCCTGGTGACTCCACACCAGGCAGCTCTCAAATACTCTTCAAGGACTTTTAAAAATTGCTTTCTCTGAGATCAAGAAGCAGCTGCTTACTACCCTATTTATAGAAGCTAAGTAAGGTCAGAGAACTAACTGATGGCAAAGGGCCAGGGGGCAGCTGTCCCTTTGAAGGTCTGGATATCCAATGACAGGCTCAGGGTTCACCCTTGAAGACCTCACCTAGTGGCCACAGTGGTGTGCAAATGAACCCACACTCCCTATAAAGTCCTCCCAGGCTCCCTCAGCCCTGTCTGCTTCTTTATTTTTATCCAACACCCAACTGATCACAATTCCCTGTGCTACCATGCTGCTCCTGTCATGAATGCCCTCCCTACTGGCCACACTTTCCTTTTACAGGGCCATCTCTCCCTGGGTGAGGCTTTAAAACTGAGTTCTGGCCAGGCATGGTGGCATATGCCTATAATCCTAGCACTATGGTGGCTGAGGCAGGAGGATTGTCATGACTTTGAGGACAGCATGGGCTACATAGTGAGTTTAAGGCCAGCCTGAACTGTATAGTGAGACCCTGTCTCAAAAAACAAAACAGACTGAGTTCTGAAGTCAGAGAGATGTGGGTTTGATTCTTAGCTTTGGCTTTCTGGATGGAAGTCCTAGGGTAGTGATGGTGAACTTTTTAGAGCTTTCAATGGTAACAGCTCACTGTGGCACACATACCATAGATTCACCACCACTGTCCTAGGGGAAAAGTCAAACCTCTGAATCTCAGGTGGAAGAATTTAGTGAGATCATGCACTTAAAAATGCTTAGCACAAGCCAGCACATAGAACTGGGCTTCCCTTCATCAGGCCTGACTGGGAACATCCACTACTATTTAGCACAGCTAAATAGCTGCCTTTCTCCAGCAAATTACAACCTTAAGAGGACCCTGTCTTTAATATATTTGTTTTTTTGTTGTTATTGCCGTGCTAGGGATGGAACACAAGGGCTCACATGGTAGGCAAATGCCGTATCACTAAGCCATCCCCCTGAGGCCCCAGGGACTCTGGCTATCACCTGTTTGTCCAGCCCTTGGCCCAAAGCCTGGCACTTTGCAGACACTTAGTGGGCACTCGTTGTGCTAGCAACAAAACATGCAGCAGCAGGTGGCCCATCACATTTCCCAGAGTTTCTCACCCTCTTCCCTGCAAAGTGCACTTAAGTGTGGGTGGTTACAATGTGGTGTGTGTGCAGAGGCTGAGGAAGGAGGGTGGAGACTTCATACCATGTGCCCTTTGCCTTGGCTGCCAGAGTCTATATTAGGTATACTCCCCTTCAGTGATACTTTGAGCTCCTGAGGCCTGGGCATGGTGTACTAGGACACAGACCTGGGACTCTGACAGCTCTGCAGTGCATGTGCATGGGCTTCTAGGCAAAGAAAGACTAGGGGTTTGACTGACCCAGGTCTGTGTCCTAGTACACCATGCCCAGGCCTCAGGAGCTCAAAGTATCACTGAAGGGGAGTATACCTAACGTGGAGAACCTGGTAAAAGGAACAGCTGAGGCTTCAATTATCCTGTCTCTGACCCTGCTGAGCCCTGGAAGGGAAAGGGAAGAGAAAGGTGTGTTCCAAGGTCATGCAAGGCTGGAGGTGCTAGCTGAATCAATGAAATAGTATGTTTATTTGGTCCTCACCGAGGTAAAAATACTTGTTTAGTTATCCATATTTGAAAATCAGGAGATTTCATATCAAAATCATCTTTCAAGAAGCAGCCAGAGCTAAATTAGGCATCCTTTCAACAGATAGTGGAGTCTTTTTTACTTGCTTTTGCCTCCCCACTCTGAGAGTCAGGGCCATTTCTCATTGTGTGTAAGGCCTTACATTTTTTCAACTAGACTCAAGGACTGTGTCAGCCAGTTTGCACATCCTGCAGTCCCTGTGCAGCCAGCCTCCCCTCATGCCTGGCTGGCTCTCCACACCCAACAGCACTGATCCCTGACCTACCTCTCCCCAGCCCTGAGGTGGCACCTGTGACCACCACCACAGCATTCCTCAGGTAGGCCTTCATGCGAATCCACTGCAGCAGCCGGAAGAGGCCAAAGATGCCCAGGCAGCCAAACAGCAAGGGCAGGATGGCTGTAGAGGTGATCAAGTCCATGGCCCTCCTCTTCAGCAGACTCTTTCTGGAAAGACCCAAAGCCAAATCAATAAATGACAGAGTAGGAAAACACAAGAAACTTGCTAAGGTTCCTCCCCTGATACAAATCCCAGATCTCCCTCCTGTAGACCTCTGCTTGGGGGCCACAGCAGTGCTTCTCCAGGTCCAGCACTGCATTCGACTGCTCAGCATCATGGCTTTTGTTTTCCCATACTGCACTGCTATGAGCAGACAGTAATACCATAGGCCTCAAGGTGCCTCTCCAAGATAAAGCTGAGAGTATCATTCAGCTTAGGGCTCGGTAGTTCAGTGGCCTGGCAAGTGCCACAGGAGGTGGCAGCTATCAGCACTCACTCGATTTTCCTTCAGAAACCTGTTTTAGGGAATTTACATCATGCCTGTTCTCATTTTCAATCCCTGAGTATTTGTGGGAAGAAAATTGTTTTAGAGATAAGGAAAAAGGAAATCATACTGATTTGTACACCTCTCCAAGCAGACAGGATGGATGTCTCTTGGTGGGGCAGCCCTGGGACCCACAATGGCCCTAAATGTATTTCTGACCACAGACCTCATGGACACTCAGGGGAATTCAGTGCAGGATGCCTGGCTGTCAGTGCTAAGGGTCGGCACAGACAGGCTGGTGAGCATGGTGCCCTGCCATGCACATGACATGGTCTCAGCTGGCATTCTCCAGGAAGCCATGGTTGGCCATATGAAATCAGGAGGGCACACCAGTGTTGGTGCAATAGTATAGTTAAATGTTTAGGAAACATAACCATTTTGTTCACAACTACCCTAATTTCCTTATTTCTCCCGAGCCTCCTCAGCTCTTCACTTCTCAACCAGAAACTATGACCAAAGCAACAAATAATCAGGAAGACAAAGAGTTAAAGTCAACTATGAGCTAGTGAGGACATCACTGTGATCAGTCATTTCGAAAGAAATGTCATCTAAGGCCAGAGTCTATTAGATAAAGGTCTCCTAACAGCCCACAAGCTAGACTGTGGTGTCAGGAACACAGTGATCCTTTGCAGGAACGAAAAGGCTAGAAATCAAGAATAGAGTTCTAGCGAAACAGGTGTGTCTTATTACTTTTCTCTCATTGCTGAGACAAAATACCCAACACCAAAAGCTGGAAGGGAAGGGGTTTATTTGGCTTACAGTTCATGGAAGTTTCAGTCCATAATCAGCTTGCTCCAAGGTAGGGATGGCAAACAGGTATTGCAAAGGAGAAACAACATGGTGGGCACAAGCCAGCAAAGGCAACAAGAGGCCTTCAATGAGTCTTTCTGCCTCTTTTATCCCATCCAGACTATGAAGATTAGGGCAGTGCCACTGAGGCCATCCTCTTAAGTGAAATAAATAGGACACACATGTGTAAATACCGAATAGTTTCTCTGGTGTGAAAAACTAAAAGTGTAAGAATCAAAATGTATAATTGATATTATGAAATAGGAAGAAAAGGTCTAAAGGAATAGGGGAAGTGGGAGGGGAAGGGGAAAGGAAAGAAGGGAAAAGAAAAAATATGAGAAAAGGAAAAACATGGAAACAAAGTCTTTGTAAATAGAGAAGGGTGGAGGGGGTTAAAGGAAGGCAGGGGAATGAGGAAAAAAATAAGAACCAAGATGCATCATGTAAAGGTACAAGATCCCAATGATGAATGTAACTGTATTGTATACCTAAAATGTACCAATAAACTTAACAGAAAAAAAAAAAGATTAGGGCAGTGCCAAACTAATCACTCACATGTAGTAGTTTAGTAATCGCATGCCCTTAACCCCAGCATCACACATTCCAGGTTCAACTACCTCTGAAAAAGAAAGTCCCACCTCATCTGCCTGAGGCTTTGGGGAGACATCTAAACACAAGCCACAACAAGGTGGAAGCTTTAAATTATTCATGAGTTTGGGAATAACTGTGTAAAACCATCTACCTACTAAATGTCCCATTGGCTCAACCCTGCACATTAAAAAAACTTTACAACCTGTGCAGGCAGATGGGCTGCACATGGCATGAGGCAGGTGCCTGTGGCCAAGGGAAATCTGGGTATCAAAACTGACTCCAGAAGAGAGAACCTAACAGACCAGTAGCAATGGAAGAAATTGAGTTACCAGAAACCTGTCATTCCCTATAATGAAGGCTCAGCTGGTGTCACAGGTTAAAAAAAAATCCTTCATAAACAAGAGAGATCAGAAGCAACGATGGAAGCTTGAAGCTCATGAAAAGAGGCCGCCAGTCCTAATGTCTTCAAAACAAGATATATCACCGCATATTACCAGTGTTGATGAAATGAAGCATTATTCGTGTGGCTGTTGCACAGCTTTCAGCAATATAGCAATCACATTTCCAGTTCCAAAGGTCTTTTGGCAGCACCTTTATGGACTCACAACCTGGGATGCAGTACTTCAGTTGAGGAGGGATGGATTTTGAAATTTGTATCAGGATATCCTCCCACCATGAGTACAGAAAACAACTGTCCTGGCATTTATGTTTGGTCTGTATGAGGATTTGTCTTGCCTTCTCCATAAGGACGTCAGTGCTCCAGAGTTGCAACCTGGAGTGTGGGGGCATTACTTGCAGGGCCAACAGAAGCCATTTTCGCTCTCTTGGAAAGAGTTCAGACATTGTTTCAAGACCACAAACATCATGACAAATTTACAAACACTTAACAGGCCTTCAGGGTGTTGAAATGCCATGCATGGAATTAGAAAGTATTATTGAGGCTTGGTGTCCATTCTTTTCCAAAAATGGATTCAGCAATGTTCTTTTTTTTTTTGGCCTTCGAGGTCCCATTAAGGAGCATGTGCTTACTGCAACAACTCACAGTGCTCATTTGGTTAATGCCTTTATTTGTGAAGGTGTATTGGATGCCATGTTGGGATTCTTGTTTTTTTCCAGTTAATGTTGCAAAAACTCACATACAGTCTCAGATTGGTGGGAAGTTTCAGTCTTTCTACAGGTTTTCAAAACGATCTGGCTAGAATGGGACAGGAAACTGACAAATCTCTTCAGGGGTGCACATCTAAATTATCTTCAGTGCTTCGTCTCGTGGGGCATCATCAATGTGACTTATGAATTCTTGTTAAAGATCACATGAAAAAAAGTCACCAGTGAAGTGCCACATATCAACTGAACAGACCTGAGAAAAATGCAGTTTGACTTAGGTTAAAACTGGCCCCAATACAAGTTGGTGTCAAAAAGAAAAAAACCAAAAAAACCCAAGTTGGTGTCATTCAGTCCAGGACATAGTGAATTACGGGCAAAGCTGTTTTCCCTGAGCATCAACAAAAACAGAATAAAAGGTTTCAGTAGGAAACTTTTAAGTTATTTTTCTCTTTTGTTTTTAATTTTTATCATAACCCAAGAGCTTTAGGCTAATTGCTGGTAAATAGCTGTTTATCTGACAGTCTTTCACAAGGTATCCTAATAGTCAGGATACCATTCTTTTCCCCAAAACGACCTTTGAGCCTTTTGCATTGAAGCCTAAAATGGCCACAATCCAGGCCAGGAAAATGCCCTTAGGGCCCTTAGACTTCTCAGGCTTACTTTGTTACTTCATTTCTTCTTTGCTCTCAGGAGCAGTTGCAAGGTGGTCTTCATTAAACTCAAGCATATATGTGGCAGGGCACAAGGGCAGAAGAGAAAAGAAAAACAGCTTATTTGGTCAATCTGAATTCTTGGTGTTAGTTTTGAAATTAAACACCTGTTGGGATAGTCATAATCCAGATTCATCTGGTTAGATGTGCTAGATGGAATCATGCAGCTAATGAAAGTTCTCATTTTGTTTTCTATCTTTGGATGTTTTCTGTTTAATTCTGAATCTGACCTTAAACCCTTCCAAAATATCCTTACGCTAATTTTACTGATTTCATTGACGAAAGATGGGAAGATTTAAATTTTTTATAGATGTTTCATCGTGTTATTAATTACATATAGTTCCTAGTCTCTCTCTAAAAAAATTAAAAACATTCCACTTGCTTTCTTCAGGTGACATAAACTCTGTACATGCTGTAAGCCCAGGAACACTACAAACTTCCATCACACATCTACCTATATGAAGTTGCTTTGATCCTGCTTTTGATCCTGAAGTTCATGTTCAGAGTGGCTGTCCCAATCTAAGCTAATCTACATCTCTGCCAAAGGGTTCTGCTCAAACTTCAACTGTCATTTCGAGAGTTTAGTATTTAATTTTTTACCTGCCTTTCAAAATATGTCTAAATTTTTTGATTAACACAAAAAAATCAACACTTGGGCTTAAAAATGACTGTCCCATCAACGGTCGCTTTATCCACTACATGTGCCTCTCTGTTCCGCTGAGGGAAGTAAGTAGACAAACAAGGAGACAGAGTGGCATCGAAGTGCCATGCTTTTCACCCAGTGCTACTGGGACCATCTCTTCCCCCAGCAAAGGTCCTAAGTTCTGTCCTACAGGTCATGCCAAGTCCCAAGTACATGCTGGGACCCAAGATCCTTCATCTGGCCCCTGGCTCAGTAAGGTGTAAAGCCAGCTCCGGTTCCATGCTGGGGTTCTGCGGGTGCTGCCTCGGGTCCTTCACAGGCCCAACCCTGCAAAGTGGAAGGGCAGGTTTCCTGAGGGCAGGAGGCTTTACTGGTTGGGGTTGGAAGGACTGCCAGTCTATTAGTACAGTGTACCAGATAACTACAAAAAATGGCAGAAAGTATGGGGAGGCCCTCACCTAAGTATAGCTTACAATTCTTATATAATGAATTAATTAGAGAGGGGTACATTTCAATCCAGCTGTGTAGCTACTTGGGAAAAGGTTTTTCTCACTGCAATCCTAGGTCCTTATAAGGCAAGTCTCATGGTACAATCACCCTGACTTGTCCAGAATGGCCCAGAATCAGCCACTTCCCAGGATAAGCAGGAAGGTGGGAGGAAGGAGGCAGGGAAGGGCAACAGGGCTCAGCCTCTGGGGCTAGGCCAGAGCTCTGCACACCCTCCTGTGAGCCTCTGGAGACCAGAGCTGACAGAGTTAGTGCCATTTCAAACCCACAACCTGGGACTGAGCCACAAGTCTATCCAAGGCCATGGGGGTCAAACACCAAATATGCAGCTGTCACCTCCAGAAATGCAGAGACCACCTATAAAATATGACTGCACATGGCAATGGCAGTGCAGGGGTCCTGAGAATGAACCCTTGAGCCAGCCTAACTGTTGTTATAACCTGTCTTGGCAGCTTACCAACCCAGAAAAAAGACCTGAAGCTTTGTCTTGTCTCTGAGATTGGAGAATGTAAGAATCCACCTCCCAGGTCTGCTAAGGGGTTGGATGAGTTAATCTGTGTGCCTGGAGAGTGGCTCAGGTAAGTGCTCAGGGAATGCAGCTGCCAGCAGAGCAGAGTGACCCACATAAATTCAGAGCTCCTGGGCTCAGGAAGTCACTTCACAACAATCAGACTTCTTCCAAGGTTCATAAAAAAACACTAGTTTATAAATACTGGTTCTTTCCAAATGTAGGAAACTCACTGAACATAGAATTCAATGTATTTTAATTTTCATTTCTTCATAAACCAGTTTAACAAATAGGAAAAAAAAAGTTGGAATTAAATATCCTATGTTCCAATTCATGTGCCAAAAAATGTCCCTAAGAGGCAAGCATGGCAGTACACATTTGTAATCCCAGTGACTTGGGAGGGTGAGGAAAGATCAATGCAAGTTCAAGGCCAGTACTGGCAAGTTAGTGAGACCCTGTCTCAAAATAAAAATAAAATAGAGGGCCGGGGATTTAGCTCAGTGGTTTTGCCGCCTGCTACACAAGGACAAGGACCCAAGTTCGATCCCCGGTACGAAAAAAAAAAATAAAGTCATAGTGTTTGGGCCGGGGATTTAGCTCAGTAATTTCACCACCTGCTGCGTAAGCGCAAGGATCCAAGTTCGATCCCCGGTACCGAAAAATAAATAAATAAATAAATAAAATAAAATAGAATAAAATTAAAAAGGGAGGGGGATATAGCCCTTGGGTTCTGTTCCCAGCACTACACTTCAGAAAAAGGAAAAAAAAATGTCACCAAGGTCAGGAGAGCCCAGACAGGCAATAAAGTATCCTCAGCCTTTTACACATCCAGGAAAGAGCAGGGTAAAAATGAAGCACCCACAGAGTGCTTCCACTCAATGGAAGATAATTAAAGCTCCCAACAAACTGCAATTAAAACTCAAGAAAGAAAACAAAAACAAAAACCTATGACATGTAGAAGAGGGGGGACACTCTCAGTGTCCTGTACACTACTAGGATTCCTTCAGCACCTGATACAACATCACAAGCCAGCTTTGGTCACCTGGTCCAGAGGACTGCTTTGCCTGGGGCAAATATGGAGCAGGATTAATGGGATCCATCCTCCGCCCACAGCCACTATGGGGAAAGTGCACAACTGTATTCAGTCTGTTGTGAGAGGATCAGAATGCACAATAAATTAAAAAACCATGCCGACTCTCCCCAACTAACACAGGATGATGATAATGGGAAACAACACCCCATACCAAGCCGTTTATTTGAGAATCAAATTCAATTTCAGCATGATTTTCCCAACCAAGCCAGGCAGGATGGCACATGCCTGTATTCCCAGCACTATGGGAGGCTGAGACAGGAGGATTGCTCAAGCCTAGCCTGGCCAACTTAGTGAATTAGGGCTGGATGTAGCTCAGTTTGAAGGCCCTATGTTTAATCTACAATACAAAAAAGAAAACAAAAAATAAAATCTTCACTAGGTAAAACTATTCAAATTGGCAGTCCACTTCTTCCCACAAGTTTTTCAAATTCTTAAAAGATCTCCCAACTCTTATTCCATTGTGCATACATCCCCTTGATGGCCTTTCAGGCTGCTGGGCCACCTCAGGTTCAAAAAAACAGTTGTACCAAGAGGGCCAAGAGAGTGAGACAGGGAAAGATCCCTTGCTGTGGTATCCAGGAATCTTTTCACAGCATAGGAGACTGCTGCAGAGTGGAAGAAAAGAACTTTATCTTGGCTAGTTGCATTTCCAGATTAGGAAAAATTTTTTTCTATATAAAGCAAGGTCACCAGGAGGTCTGTGCTTTTTGAAAATGGAATATAAGAAGATTTAATGTTTGTTAATTATGCATTTATATCAAAATGTTTATTAACTGCTAGTTTTGGATCTGTAACCAGATTATGGAGTGGAAAGGCAAGAGTGATGGTATAAAAAGGAAGTGGGAGGGCTGGGGATTTAGCTCAGTGGTTCCGCTGCCTGCCTCACAAGTGCAAGGTCCCAAGTTCGATCCCCGGTACCAACAAAAAAGGGAGGGGGATAAAAGTGTCTTGCTCAGAATTTCCAGTATTTGGAGATCAAATGGTAGAAATAAGGGACAGGCAGAGTCTGCCAGCACCACTGTGAGCCACAGCAGGAAGCAAAACAGGGAAACAGAGAAAGTGAGGTCAGGAAAGAATGAGACCCTTCCATAGAAACCACAGAGCACACATCATCCACAAGTAAGGCCATGCTGCTTATGTGCAAAATGTGTGCCACAGTTATGTCCACTCTTTATTTGCCAGGGAAGGGACTTGAGGCATGAACTTGCACTAATGGCCCACTGAAACTGGCATGAGCCTTAGAGAACTCAAGGGTCACATGGTAAGGCTGTCTGCTTGTATTTTCATACAGCACAAAATTAGTGAGTTCAAACCTAGGTTTGAGTGTAAGGGGATGTAAGTTCCTTTAAGAATGAATATTTTCAGGCTCAGGGAGCAAGAGAGGTTGTGGGTTCTCACTGTGACTCTGGTTTAGTGGCTCCCTTACTTTCCATAGAGAAATTCTTTTTCAAGGCTTTCAGAACTTCAACTTAACAATAAGGCTATCACCCAAAGATCAGCTCTGAGTAGAAATGCCACCCTTCATGATATCTACTACCTTCCTCATACACTGGCCAAAATTCTCAATTGTGATTGATAAATGGAATCTGTTCCCAAGTCTCCTTTCTTTTCTAAGAAGTTTTTAAAGAATTAATTATCAATAAAAATAGGCTGTTGGAATTTCCTCAGAAACTGCACACAGAAATTAAACAACTAAATCTGAGAATCAAAGAAAGGAATCTTAAAACCCTCCCAAGATTAAAAAAAGAATCATGCTAGGTCTATGAGAAGGATGAATCATGAAATAACTCACCATGTTACAAGAGAAGCAGCCCAAAGGGCAGAGAAGTTCCAAATGGAAGCAGGACATTGAGTATGCGGCAAGGAGTGGCTTAGTATCACCAAAAGCAGTCAGGATCCTGTTCCCACAAACTTAAGCCTACTCTTCTATTTCCTAAGTGCTGACTTGTTCTAATCAGCTGGTCTACTTAAAGTGACATAAACTATGGCTCATGCTTACCACCCATATCTGTAAATATATCTAAAAATCTATTTTTAGAAAGTAAAAGCAGAGTAAAGCTGTTCTTTTCTGGAGTCAAACATCTGAGAAGCAGAGCCAAGGCTCTCTTTAAATGGAAAGAAAGAACCTTAGATGGCAGCTACTTTGCACAAGTCCTGGCACCAGTGCCTTCTCTGGTCTTTTGACCTGAGGCAGAGTGACTGGGACCAGAAACCAGAAGGTATCTGCAGGTCAACTGGACCTCCCAGGATTTCTGGAACAAGCCATAGATGAGTGTCTTGTGGGGTGTATCTTGGGACGCCAGCCTGAAGGGCTCTAGTTTAGAGGATTGCAGGCTGGTATCAGTAAAAACAAACTTGAAGGAAGACTGAATACTTCAGACCAGGCTCCTGAGTGTTCAATTCTGGGAAGAGCAACCATGTTAAAGTATGCTCTGCTTTCTAGTAAGATGCTGGGCACTGTGTCCAGCAATCCTGGCAGGGAGAGCAGGAAGGGAAGTGCCAAAGCTCAGCCTCAGCCTGGCGGCTTGGCCACACAGGAGCACAAAGCACAGCACTACATGGAGGATGACTATTTGTTAAGGTCCCGAGTATTAGATAAACCCAGCACTGACTTTAACATACACAAAAATTGAGGTTTCAATATGCTTTTCAAAGGAAATTTAAGGTTACTGGAAGATGATGAAATGATCTCACTTTCTTTTCTAGAAAACATGCTGGAGATGACTCTCTGGACAGAAACTGGACAAGGCACTCTCTGTGATGGCAATGTAAAAAAAATTACCAGGTTGGCACCAAAGAGTGCTATGTATACTTGTCACTGGACACAGGCAATTTATTCCCTGTGCACAACTAGATGTCCTGTTGTCAAAATGGATTGTTTAGCAACAAAAACCAACTTTAGTTTCTGATGTGCTTTTAAAGTGAACTTGGTTCCCAATCTATAGTAGAATGGTTGTAAAGACTCAAGAAGTCAACAACACAGAACTGATAAAAACTCAACGGGTAAATGTCCTCCCAGTGTCCTGAAAGTATTCTAAAGCCATCTCTTTCAAATTTAATATTTACATTAAATCTGTATTTCCTTTTATTTTTGTGCAATGCTAAGGATTGAACCCAGGGCCTTTCCTATGCTAGGCAAGTGCTACTATACCAACCTATATCTCCAGCTAAACTTGTACAGGTATATATTTTTTATTTTGGTAGCGGGGATTGAACTCGGACCTTGTGCTTGTGAGGCAGGTAGCAGAACCACTGAGCTAAATAAATCCCTGGCCCATACAGGTATATTTTTATTGACTGATTGACTGATTGAGACAGGGTCTCAGGAAAACAAGCTAACCAGGTGAGTACCTTTGTAGAAGTAGCTTAAATGCTTCAGCCAGTTTTTTCATGTGCAGAACATGTCTATATCTACCTTATAAGATTGCAGGGAGGATGATATGACTAGATGTATGTTAAGAAACCTTCTATCTAACATAAATGATACTGATTATCACTGTAATTTCTCGGTGATTTATTTAGAGGGGTAGTAGGTAATAGGAGGAATGGTGAAAAGAAAGGACAAAGAAAATGAATAAATCTTCCTTACTGTGCCCAGCCCTAATTGGTAACCAGATTAATCAATTTAAATTTCTTAGCTGGGCACAGTGGCACACATCTGAAATCCTAGCACTTGGGAGGCTGAGGCAGAAGGATTGCCATGAGTTTGAGGCTAGCCTGGGTTATGTAGTGTGAGTCCTCGTCTCAAAAAACAAAAGAAAGAAATATTCTTTATCTATCTACCAAAAGACAATTTAGTAATACATTTTATTCCCCCTTTTTAAAATTAAAATGCTTCTACACAGTATATAAAATTCTACCACATGTAACATACAAATATGTTTTGTATTTTTGGTGGGTGGGACAGCAGGCAGGGAGCGGAGAGGACCCCACATTTGATGAACTTGAGCACCAGGATCCCCCACCTATGGCTGGCCTTACCCCAGCCCCGGGATCTCCGTTCCATTCCTGCTCCTTCCACCTGGCTGCATCTAGCGAAAGCAGTCCCCAAGCTGAGCTCTCTCCCAGCCTTTCATCTGGAGCAATGTCTCTAGAGTTCAACAGCTACCGCTACACCAAGGTGGGCTTTGCACCACACAATCTTCTTCCAGAAACCTAGGCTGAAGGAGCCTCCAGCATCAGGGACATCCCCATCCTGTGGCAGAAAGAGATCTCGGCAAGTTGCCCAACTACGATGGAGGCACTGAAGCTTAACAAGATTACGGAAGGCCACAGTTAGCAAAAACATTTACACTGGAAGTCCCTCTGAAGAGTCACCTGACAGCTGTGCTTCCTATATTCTGAATGTGTCTGGCCAGGTGGAGCAGAAAACAGTCAGTGTGCTGGTCATGCTGTGCTTATATCCTGATGGCTGCTCCACAAGGTCAACACTAGGTTCCATCCATCCTACTGCTTTCCCAATGCCCAGTCTCATAGGGTTCATTTTGAACCCAACACTATGGCATCATCAACCTCCCTCCCAAATCCCTGCTCCCATTCCAAGAAGCAGGATGGCTACTGAAGAAGCCCAAGAAGATTTCTGTCTCCCAAGAAAGCCACTCTAGTGACAATTCACAGCTGGGCTTATAGGACAGTCTCCCACCCCCTAGCCTCAGTTCAGTCATGTCTTCTACTTGCTACCAACACATGGACACCAGCAGCAGTGGCCACTGGAACAAAGACTATGACATCTGCATGTGCCACAATGAGAAGGATCTGACTGCTGCCCAGGAACTGGTCTCCTTCCTGGAAGCCAGCACTGCCAGCCTGTGTTGCTTCCTACAGCTTTGGGATGCAACCCCAAGAGTGCCATCATGTCTGAGCTGTGCCAGTCACTGAGCAGTAATCACTGCCACATGCTGTCCATCACCTCAGGCTTCTTTTATAACACATGGTGCAAGAACAAGATGCTACAAGCCCTGACCCAGGCCCCAGGGACCAAGAGTTGCCCCATCCCCTTGAGGTCAGACCTGACCAGAGACACCTACTCCCCATAAGCCCTAATTCAAGTACTACGTGGATGGCAGAGGCCCCATGGACGGTGGTGGTTTTCACCAAGTCAAAAAAGCTGTCATGCATTATCTACCAACAGTTGACACTTCTAAGGTCATGGAACTCACAAAGTTGAAGTCAACCTGGAAACAGCTCACATTAGGGCCTTGGGTTCCAGAAGATGTGCCAGGAAGCTTTAGGAGCAAGAGTCTGCAGCACTTTGCACATGACCTGGGGATCAGATTGTCCATCAGGCTTCCATTACTGTGGGCTACACAGGAAGGCCAGGGGGACAGGGTCTTTTTCTTCTTTTTTCTTTTTTTCTTCTGTGAGAAGGCTATTCTTTGTAGGACAGGCAAAGTTTCATTCATTTGTACTCAGTAAGTTTGTTGTTGAACTAAAATGAATTTTCACCCCCCCCCAAAAAAAACCCAGGCATTTTCCTATAAAGCTACACTTAATTTCTTTAAAATCAACTAGAGAGGTAGGGTCTCTACCTTTTATCAGCATAGATTCCTTTGAAAATTTGATTGTCGTTATGTCTCTGCTAAAATGCAAGTACGTACAAAATTGTGGTAATTATTTCAGAAGATCCACAAACCATCTGAAACAAAACAGAACACCTACTTTTGCTGGAAAATCCCTCTGTAATGCAAATGTTCATCACTTAAGCCTGGATGAATTAGTAAACCTGAATTTTCATAAAGCTAGATTCTTTTAAACTAAGAGTCCAGCACTACAAATGAAATGTAAATCACTACAGTTCCCACAAGGCAAAGCAAATGATTTGGAGTCAAATTATTGCCACCATAATGTCTTCTGTTTGACACCGGAACTTAGCTACTTTGCACCTCACCTGTGGAATGTGGCAGTAATCATGCTCTCCGCATCCTAAGACAGTTATGAGATGGGGTGAGGTGGGGGGGGGGGTCGACTGGAAGGAATTACTTAGCCCATAGCTGCTAGAAGAATCCTCTGCTACTACTGCATTTTGGCTTCCTATGAGTACTTTTTAATGTGAAGGTACGAATTAGATTAAGAAAAAGTTCAAAATTGTCTGGTGCCTCCTGCCAGACCTCCTAGAACACATGGATGCACTTGATCTGTCCATATACAGTCTCTCTGGTAGCCTAAGACAAGCCACTTAATTTCATCCATTTCCTGGGCTCAGATGCTAAGTTTGAATGAAGATGAATGATGAAAAAAAGTATATGTGAAAGGAGCAAATACCTTTAACACTTTGGGTTCCCTCACTGTATTTCTATGTCCTAGTTTTCATCAACTGTGACTTCAGGACCCCAATTACCACCCCAAATAGTCAGTAGCCAGCTGGAAGGTCCCTCAGGAGGTGCACGCACAGGTATATGAGAGCCACTATTCTGTCATAATTTGTAAATCTCTGGGTTAAGATGATAGGAAAAAAAAAGCTCACCCTGGGGTTGGGGATTTAGCTCAGTGGTTCTACCACCTGCCTCGAAAGCACAAGGTCCTGAGTTTGATCCTCCGTACCAAAAAAAAAAAAAAAAAAAGAGCTCACCCTTTGTAAAGAACTGGCAGGAAAAGAGGAAAAAATCGTGATGGCAAAAAGAGTGACTATTCTCCTTTTGGATGCCATATATATGTATGTATATATACATACATATATATTATAGAATGCTACAAGGTTTAATATATATATGTACGTATATACACACATATATACATACATATATATTATAGAATGCTGCAAGGTTTAATGTCACAGCTCTTACTCCTTTGAAAATGTAGTAGAGCTGGGCATGGCTGTGCATGCCTGTAATCTCAACACTTGGGAGGCTGAGGCAGGAGGACTGCTGTGAGTTCGAGGTTAGTCTGGACTGCATAGTGAGTTCAAGGCCGGCCTGAACTACACAAGACCTTGTCTCAAAGAACCCTCCAAAATAATTAATAAAATAAAGGGAGAAACATTGCTACATATGCTGACTCCTCAAACCAAAAGTTTATTTTTGTTTCAAACACAATTAACTTTTTGCCTGTCCTGGAGTTATTTTTATTATATAGTGACAACTTTGAGTGAAATGATAATAAAACACAGATGTCTAAGTCATAACAAAAAAGTAATTTTTTGTCTGCTACCATATTGTGGAAAGAGAAATATTGATAATGATTACTAACATTTTTTAGTATTTGCAATGTGCCAAATACTACATACTTCATACTCATGCTCTCATTTCATCTTCATAGCTATCCTATAAGGTAGGTATGATTGCTATTCCTATTTGCTAAATAGTCACATAGTAAATGGTGGAACAGAGATTTGAACCTAGGTAGTCAAACTCTGAGGCTCATATTCTCTTTTCTTCTTTGTTTTTTTGAGACGGGGTCTTGCTATATGGTCCAGGGTGGCCTCGAACTCACAGAGATCCTTCTGCCTCAGCCTCCCCAGTGCTGAGACTACAGGTCTGCATGACCATGCCTACCTAAAGCCCATATTCTTTTTGGGGGGGAGGGAGTTGATACAGGGTCTCATTATGTAGCCCAGGCTAGATTTGAACTCACTGTGTAGCCCAGGCTGGCATCAAACTCACAGTGATCCTCCTGCCTCAGCCGAGTGCTAGAATTACAGGCATGCACCACCATGCTCAGCTAAAGCCTACAATATTAACTCTTAAAAACTTCCACTGGGGATCATGTGAAAACAACAATCCTTTAGTAGGAGCTTTATACAATATGGAGTCTAATACCATCTAGGAGATAAACAGATTCCTAAACTCAGTTCTAATACCCAAACAGAATGCAAAAGCTTCTACACAATAATTAATTATAAGCAAGCTAGTTGCTCAACAGGAACTTGGTATGGTTTCCTTGTTTCAGTTTAGCTAACATGTTAAGCCAGTCTGGACAGTAATGCCTTGCTCACAGAGGTATTTTTTGTTGTTGTTGTTTTTTTCTTTGGAGGCAGGGTCTTGCTATATAGTTCAGGCTGGCCTTAAATCATTATGTAGCCCAAAGTGACCTTGAACCTGCAGTGATCTTCCTGCCTCAGTCTCCCAAGTGCTGGAATTATAGGTATGTACCACCACGCCTGGCTAACTCACACAGAATTTTAAAACAACAATAATGTCCTATTATAGTGTCTGATTTAATCACTGCTAAACACTGCACACACAAACTTGAATTTTTTTTTGCGATACTGGGGAGCGAACCTGATCAGGACCTTGCACTTGCCAGGCAGGTGCGGCTCCCCTGAACCACATCCCCCGCCCAGACCTGGAAATCTCTCTTCAAAACTTAGTGTTCCTGGTACAAACATAATCCTACTTAATAAAACAAGGGCACAGTGAGAGTATGTAAAGGTGCAAATTCCCAATGATGAATGTCATTATATTGTATATCTAAAATGTACCAATAAAATTAATATATAAAAAAAAAAACAAGAGCACAGTGTAACAAGCAAACTCAAAGCACCAGCAAGAAGCATTCAATCAATTCAGCAGCCACAGCAGACTTCCCTCCACTAGACAGTTCAGTGGCCAAATCTGAAGTCAGGAGGAGACTTCAGGTAGAATCAAAAGGAATTCATTGTATTTCCTACATTGTGGGTAGAAAGATGCTTCCAAGCTCAGTTTTCATGTCATTCAATCTCAATTTTCATTTTCAAGGTATGTGGCCTTCCAGAATAGAATGAGATTTCATTTCTGCACTAAATGATAGTATTTCTTACCAAAGACAAGTTTCATATGGGGTATAACTGGGTGAAAGTGAACAGTAACATCATTGCCATTAATGATAAGACAGGCTTTGAAAAGGTTAACTACTAGGAACTACAATTGTGGTTGGACATCAGCAGGAATTTAACTAAAACTACAGGTAATATTTTTTTCTTTTCTTCTCTCTCTCTCTCGTTTTTTTGAGACAGGGTCTCACAATGTAGGCTGTCCTTAAACTCACTATGTAGCTCAGGCTGGCCTCGAACTCATGGCAATCCTCCTGCCTTGGCCTTTCCAGTGCTTGGATTACAAGTGTGCACCACCATGCCTAGCTTAGTAATATTTTTCTTAAAAAAAAAGCATACAAGTTTATGGATTAGATACAGCTACTTGAGGGGACCTTACCACAAGCAACTATATATATGGAACTCAAACCATTCCAGAATAACACCCATAAAACGTCCAACATCTTGAACACTACTCCAGTCCAACATCTTATTACACTGCAAGTATCAATAAATTTTAAAATGTGAATTTTCCTGTTGCCCAAAGGAAAAGAGGTATTTTCCCTATTTTCTTAGAGCATTTCTTTGAAAAAACTATTTTAACTATTCCTGTGTCCTTTTGTATATGTAAGTTTTTAAAAAGATAAATAAGCTAATTCTAGCTAGGATAAAACCCAGGACTGTTCTTCTGAAGGACTTGAGCCCATCTTGTGAATGTAAATGTCAAGGAAGAGAGTACCCTATCTTCCTGTCTGAAAATTTAGTCTAGATACCCTCCTGTGTATCACATAGATATAAAGTGTCTCATTTTCCCTTAATATAAAGGCAATTAAGTAGCATAGATGATTACTACAGGTGAATTTGGGATGACCCATGATAGCATATATACCAGAGTGCTTGGAATCTTCTTACAAAGGGACAAATTCTCAATAATTTGAGATTATGTACACAATGGGCTGTTTCTGCTTGGCTAGATTTGGTGGGATTTCTTTTTGGTCTATATAATCCCAGGCTACTTTACTGGTTATTCAATAATAAAACAGGGAAATGCAAATCAAAACTACACTGAAATTCCATCTCATCCCAGTCAGAATAGCTATCATAAAGAATACAAAAAACAGGGCCAGGCATGGTGACACACGCCCTGAAATCCCACCATTTGGGAGGCAGAGGGAGCAGGATCACCATGAATTTGAGGCCAGCCTGGGCTACACAGTAAGTTCAAAGCCAGCCTGAACTACATAGTGAGACTCTGTCTCAAAAAAACCAAAAAACCCAAAAACCAAAACCAAAACTGCAATAAATTCTGGTAAAGACTGGGAATAAGACCTCTTCTACACTGCTGGTGGGAATGTAAATTAGTACAGCTACTAAGAAAATAAGCATGGAAGTTCCTCAAAAAACTAAAGAGAGAGCTACATTTGATCCATCTATAGCATTCCTTGTTATATACCCAAAGAGATGAAAGTCAGCATACCCCAGGATACCTGTATACCCATGTTAACTGTAACACCATATGCAATAGCCAAGATGTGGAGCCAGCCTAGGTTTCCATCAACAGATGAATGGATAAAGAAAATGTTATATAGATACAATTATTCAACTATAAAAAAAAGAAAGAAATTTTGTCATTTGCAGAAAAATGGACAGATCTGGAAATCAGGTTGAGTGAAATAAGCCAAACTCAGAAAGACAAATATCAAATGTTTTCCCTGACATGTGGAATGTAAAAACAATGACAAGAAAGTAGAAGAGTATTATTAGACAAGAGAAAGGGAGGTGTATAGTCAGGTAATGGGGGAGTGAATATGATCAAAATATATTATATACATTGAAACCCCCAAAAAATGTTAATGAGGGGGAGGGTGGGGCAAGGAGGATGATGGGAAAGATAAAGTATGTTATGTGCTTGTACAGATCTGGCAAAATAAAACCCATTAATCTACATAACCAATATGCACTAGTAAAAACTTATGGGAAATAATAAAAGGAATATTTTCTATCTTTCCATATTTGTGAAGATCATTTTCTAGGTTGGCAGGAAACTGTATTTTTTATTTTGCCCCCACATAAATATAGAGAACTTCTATACCCTGTCCTGGGCCATTTCACTATTGCTTTCCCCACTAGATGGTTCCCTCAAAACAAGAAAATAAGCCAGGTGTGGTGGCCCTCCCAGCACTATGGGAGGCTGAGGCAGGAGGATTGCAACTTCAAGCCCAGCCTAGGCATCTTAGCAAGACCTAGGATCAAAGTTTTTTTTTTTTTTTTTTTGTACCAGGGATCAAACTCGGGACCTTGTGCTTTCGAGGCAGGCACCAGAACCACTGAGCTAAATCCCTGACCCCTCAAATTTTAAAATAAAAATAAAAAAGACCTGGGGCTATAGCTCAGTGTGAAGGGTCTGGGTTCAATACCAGTATCACAAAAAGGCAGGAAGGAAAGAGAGGAGGGAGGGAAGAGAAAGGAAGGAAATGGAAGAGATGGGAAAGAAGGAAGAAAGGAAGGAGAGGAGAGAGGAAGGGAAGGGGGAAAGAAGGAAGGACAGGAAGGGGAGGAAGGGAAAGAAGGAGGGAGGGAGGGAAGGAAGAAAGGAAGGAGAGAAGGAGGGAAGGAGGGAAGGGGGAAAGAAGGAAGGTCAGGAAGGGGAAGAAGGGAAGGAAGGGAGGGAGGAAGGAAGGAAAAAATATTCCTCCTAGACAAAAGCTTCTTGAGACTAAGCCCATTTCTGTCATCTGAGTGCCAAATTCTTCCATAAAATTGTGTCTGTGGCATCTCCATGTGGATTATTTCAAAGATATCCTATTCAAAACTGAACTCAGCCTTCCCTCAGGGTTTCCTATCACAGATACATAAGTCAGAAAAGAATAAGCCCTCCCAAAAAAGAATAAGCCCAGACATCACTTTCCTTTCTCACCTAGAACCAATCTATCACCAAACCCTGCTGACCATACATCCTAAATAGCCAGAGAAGATCTACAGTAGTCCTTCATAAACACAGACCTGGTGGTCCTACTCCAACTGGAAAGCTTCGATAGATCCCCTACACTCCTTAGGATAAGCCCTGAGTCCTTGACATGGCTAAAAGGCTTGCACGGTATGACTTCTGTCTTCCTCTACAACCTCACCTTCCTTATTCTCCCCTTCTCTCTCGGTCCTCCAATCCCAACTGAGAGCTTAAGATCCATGAGGACAGAGACCATGATTATTTGCTTACCACCGTATCCCTAGCACATGCTAAAAATATATATACATACTGAAGAATAATGTTGATAAAACAACTGTAGCATTCTAAGTGGGAGGCAAGTGAGACATGAACTAGATTATGCATTATGGAGGGTTGGTGGAGAGAAAGAGTATGTCTTTTTCACATTTGCATAAGGTAGCTAACAGAGCTTGGATCATAATGGGGCTAAAAAAATATTTGTTAACTTACAAACCGGGGGAAAATGATAAAATACAATATTGGCACTCTGCATCTATTTTGCTTTGCACACTGCAAATTGCCACATGCTGATGAAGTCTCACATTTAGGTATCTATTCCTCTTTCCATCCCAAATTATCTCCTGTGGGCAACCAGAGGTCAAACTGTGTATTGGAGGATAGGAAACTGGGCTCCAAGACAGAGCTAGAAAATAGATGTGAGGCTGGGGATTTAGCTCAGTGGTTCCACCACCTGCCTTGCAAAGCGCAAGGTCCCGAGTTCGATCCCTAGAACCAAAAAAACCAAAACAAACAAAAAAGAAAATAGATGTGGAGTTGATATGTTCCAAGAAATAAACCAAGACTGGGGAGCCGTACTGCTCTCAGAATAAGATCTCTCTATCTACACTGTATTCCCAAACACCTAGCACACTGCTGGGACACAGCAGAAATAAAAATAAATATCTGTTAAATGAAGGAATGGGGGGGGTGCAACTCAGTGATACAGCACTTGCCCAGTAAATGGAAGGCCCCAGGTTCAACCCCCAGAGCCACAAAAATAAATAAATAAATAAGGACTGACTATAATAAATAAATAAACACTGGGTTTTGGAGTAACAGAATTGGCTATCTTACTAGCTCCACAGCTAGGTATAAACTTCTTAGCATCTCAGCCCATTTCTTCCTCTGTAAGTGAAGATAATAGTTTCTACTTTACAAAGAATGAATAATCCCTATAAAAAGCTTGGCATAGTGCCTGGTATATAGCAAATGCTCAATAAATATTAACTATTACAAGTTGAGCATCCCTAATTGAAAACTCCAAAATTCTCTGAAATCCAAACATTTTTGAGCACCAATAGGACATTACAGACAAAAAAATCTACCTCTGATCTCATGTGATGGGTCACAGTCAAAATGCCTATGTACTAAAAGTACTGTATCATCTTACCTTTGGGCCACAAGGTATATACACAGAAATATAAATGACTTCTGTGTTTAGACTTAGGTGCCATACCCAAGATATTTCATTTTATACATATGTACATATATCAAAATCCAAATATCTGAAATCCAAATATCTGAAATCCAAAAATATTTATGGTCCCATTTCAGATAAGAGATACTCAATCTGTATTATTATTAAATAGAGAAAAAAGGACATAAATATGGTAGGGAAGGCACAGTCCACACTCTTGACTAGGGTACAAACAGCTCCCTTCATACAAACATACTATTACAAATTTGAATAAAACAAATACATATTACACATTTTAATCTGTAGAGAATTGTTTTACCCAATCTGAAAAATACAGAGGTAGGGCAGGTTATGATTACTTTGATTAGATTTTCAACTTAATTTTTCTGAAATAGCAGTCCTCCATGTACTGGCTTGTTTTCAGGTTGGCTTCTTTTTTGACAGTAAGATGGCTTCTAATAATAACCGGGGCTATCTATACTACTGAACCGAAGTCCTCAACTTCACTCTGAATAGACAGGTCATGTGCCTAACCTAGAATCACTATGTCCAAGTGACTTCCACAGACTAATTGACTGGAGCTAAGGTTATAGGTTCCTTAGTGAACATCTGTTATGTCACAAACTTTCCTTCTCAAATTCCTTTGTAACTACGTCTTTTGTTTTTGTTTTTTGAGACAGGGTCTCTCTATGTAGTTCAGGCTGGCCTTGAATTCACTATACAGCACAGGCTGGCCTTGAACTTGCGGCAGTCCTCCTGCTTCAGCCCCCCAAGTGCTGGGATTACAGGTGTACACCACCAGGCCCGGCTTTGTAACTATGTCCTTAATATACAACTTTAAACACAGTTTAAGTATAACTCTTCAGTGGATAATGTTTCAGCCAATGATAGACCACACAGATGACAATGGTCCCACAAGACTATATATCACCTACTGGTATAGCCTGCTTAGTCTGTGTAAGTATATTCTTTGATGTTTACACAACGGTCAAATCACCCAATGACACACACAATGTATCTCACAAATGAACACGTTTTAGTGTTCCTACAAGATTTCTAGTTAATCTGTAAACCCCCCCAAAATTAGAAGATCCTTTCCAATGTTATGTTTTTTTGTCAGAGTTTGTGTTTTCTACAATAAAAGAAACACCTAATTCATTAGCCAATGTAATGGCATAAAATATTGTATATGATCCCAAAGTAGCACCAAACATTTCAAAGGAAAAAAATTTATCAAATTAGGTAATCTTGACTCCTAAAAAAAAGATAATTTCAGCAAAACACAACATGTACATCAATTTTTATTACACAACCCCTTTAAAGTAACAAGCCCTCCGAGGATTACATAACCTTCAATCAACTTTTAACTTTGTTTGCAGTACTCAGGTTTAAACCCAGGGCCTTCCCACTGAGCTATATCCCTAGTCTCCTCCTCTTTCTAATTTTTTTTTCTTTATTTTGAAAAAGGGTCTTGCTAAGTCACTAGGTTGGCCAGGCTGAGCTTCAACTTATGATCATCCTGCCTCAGCCTCCCAGAGTGGTGGGATTACAGGCATGCACCACCATAACTAGCTGTTAACTTTTTAATTTTCAACTTTCTTTTCTGTTGCTGTTATCAGAATGCCACCCCCAGGGAATTCCAGAAGAAAAGAACACTGTCAGTCAATCTTACTGGTCACTCCTGACCATTCCAGGACCATTAAGTCCTGACCATTCCTTCCATCTCTAATGGTTTCCATGATAAGTCTCAGAAGAAAGACAAAGCATCATCTTGGGAAAAAGTTGGGGCCTCTATACATTGATTATGTTATGGTACAGCTCTAGATTATACTTTTTTGAGGTGAGGTCTTACTATGTTGCCCAGGCTGGTATTGAACTCCTGACCTCAAATGATTCTCTTTTCTTGGGTTACCTGGATTACAGGTGCACACCAACAATTCTAGCTTTTCAGGGGAGGGTTTGGAATCCAGGTCATCCTGCATGCTAAGCAAATGCTCTGCACTGAGCTACACTCCTCAGCCCTTAATCTTTTAAATGTATTTTTAAAAGACCCATCCAAAGGCAAACTTTCGTATCTGAATAAACATAGGTTTTACCAAAAGGCTGCCTCCCTAATTTGTTGCAGGTAGATTAGCTTCCATAATTGTTCTGAAAACATAAGGTGATATCACCCACTTTGTTGTGGTGTGGAGGAAGAAAGATAACTAAAACACCCTTTCTAGTGGGTGTTCACAAAAGTTAGTCACCCTTGCTGCCCTTCTGAAAAAGTAAATTTTTTTGCTAATTAAAACTCTGTACCTACCACCAAGCTAAGGATCACCTTTCCACCTGCCACTTCTCTAGAAACTGGCTCCTTTTTTTTCTCCTATACAGGCTGGATGATGTGAAAAGCATTTTCTGGCAATTCCCCTAAGAGAAGGAAGCATTATGCTCACTAAACACATGTGAATATGAGGCCCTAAAGTATCCAGGTACAGTAGCATGCCTGTGGTTCCAGAAACTTAGGAGGCTAAGGCAGAAGAATAGCTTGAGCCTGGAGTTTGTGGTCAGTGGACAACAGAGCAAGAGACCCCAAAGTGGTGTGTGTGTGTGTGTGTGTGTGTGTGTGTGTGTTCTGTCAATTCTCAAATCTCTAAACCAAAAACTTGGGAACTGAGAATTATGTGGGTACTATTTGTTGCACACCTATTAGATGCCAATGACCAGCTAAGTAGGTACCTTGCAAGTGCAATCTCATTCACACCTCACTACAGCCTTAAGAATGGGTGTATTCTTCCCAAAGTTACAGCTAAAGAAACACACACTGAGAGCTTGCGACGTTTGGTCAAAGTCGCACAGCTAGGGAGAAGCAGAACAAAGTACTAGAGGAGTAGATATCTAACTAACCCTTTCCCTTCCGAAAATTCAAATCTCCTTCGCTACTTCTAACACTCCTTACAAGGCTAAGGTGCCACCGGTTCCGTTGCTCCTGCCTTTGGTCACTCCACGCAGTCCACTATACAGGGACTGAAAAACATCCGTGCTCAACTGGGAAAACAAGCGAAAGAGAGGCAGTGCACTTGGGCCCAGTGGCCTTTCACATACACACCCCGGGCCACAGTTCTACTAGCATTTCTACTGAAACCAACACGAGACCGCCGGGACAACTAGGGGCTTCCCAACCAGAACACACCAGAGCCAGTACTCTAAAGTTTTGTTTGAGCTGAGCTGAGACTTTCTTCCAAGCCTGGGATCCGGAAGCCATCTGGGGACGGGAACCGCTCCCTTGGGCCCTGCACCTCGGCTCAGCTTCCTTGCCGCTTCCCTCCATTCACCCAAGCAAGGATTCACTCGAGTCGAGATACACCGCCCGTCATAGTGCGAGTCCAGACCCTAGGCACCTCCGCTGCGGAGGTTCCTTCTTCCCCAAACCGTACCTGGTTGCCTGAGAGACCATGATCAATCAACTTCATCCTCCCGCCTCGGAAATGACCTCAACCCAGCCAACTAGACCGGCCCAATCCCAGCTTCTCGGGTGCGCATGCGCACCGGACGTGCACGCCACAAGGCGTGGGCAGAAAAAGGAGTCTATTCCTGCCTGAGTGCCTTCCTGTTCTCCTTCCGGAGGGAAGTTCAGAAGTTTGTGGTTTGGGTTCCGAGCACTTCTAGGGAAGAACAAAATTGGATGATTTATTATGAAGTCATACTAATAAGAGCATGGTGATATTGGCGCAAAGATTTTAAAAATGAAGACCAGTGAAAATGAACAGAGAAGCCAGAAACCCATCCCCTCCCACACATTCACCAAAGGAGTAGCTACTGTGAAGCAAAGAGGAAAGTTATTTTAATAAATTAGTGGTCGGTCCATGAAATGTGTAGATTGAAAGGAAAATGAACTCTGCCTCCTATCTATGCAAAAAAAAAAAATCTATTCAAGGTGGATCGCCAACCTAAATGTGAAAAATACAACTCTAGACAATAACTAGGAGAATTATCGTGACTGTGGAAAGGGAAAATGCTTCTCAGGAGAACAAAGAGTACCAACCCTAAATTTAATTATGATAAATTGGTAGTAGTTAAACTTTAGACATCAAAGGATCATTAAAAGGATGAAAAGGCAAGCAATAGAACAGAGAAGATACAAAAATACGTACAACTGAAAATGGCTTTTATTCTGAACATCTAATTCTTGCAAATAAAAAATTTGAAAGACCTGGAGTGGCAGAAAAGGAAGTGTGGAAAGAGATTGTTGAGAGAGAAACAGAAGGAAATTCATGTAGCTGCTTAAATTAATTAAAAATAAGTAAAAGTTAAAAGTCAGTTCTTCAGTCACTTTAGCTACATTCCATGGTTCATTACAGTGAACGATACAACAAATGTTTATTACACATGTAGTACATTTCTACCACTGAAGGAAGTTTGTAAGCTAGCATTAGGAACGTCACAGTGAAGGCACGTTAACCATGAGAAATATCCCTTCTGCACTGTCATTTCCAGCAAATAATTCTACTCCTGTTAAAGACATCTGTCATAGTCTGTTTTGTGTTGTTATAATAAAATCCCTGAGACGTTGTAATGTGTAAACAATAGCACTTTATGTGGCTTATGGTTCAGGAGGCTAGAAAGTCCAAGAGTATGGTGCTGGCCATTGGTAGGGGCCTTTGAGCAGTGTCATCGTGATATAGGAGATGAATTATGAAAATATGATATCTCCCAACCTGTTAGATGTCTGATACACAGAGTTTGTGTTCTGTAAAATCAAAGAATAAATTCTAGGAACAATGGAGGTTAAGAGTAGGAAAATATTTATTGAGAGGATAGCTCCTGAGAGGTAGGAGGAAATCCAAATGGGTAGGCAGGGACCCCCACTTTACAGGGGAGTTTTAGAGAACAAAACCCATGTTGGTAGAATGTGGATTACAGCCACCATTAACCAATAAGGTTACAAATATACTCACCTAGGTGATGTTGAACTAATGGGGAAACAAGTCATGTAGTAAGTGTATATAGAAAGAACAAAGACTTTTTCTAGAAGTGATGGGCCCAGAGGTCTTGGACACTCACCGGGGTGACTGATGTCTTTCTAGACTTTATTAGGCCCAGTGTTTGTCTTTTGAGGAAGTATATAGGCCTTGTCATTTTGTCTTTATCTTGAGGCCTGCTCTCCAATAGATGTGTCTCCAGCCACAGTTGTAATGTGTTTTTGTCTTTGTCTTGACTCTTTTTGAGAGACAAGCCCTATCTGACTGCCTATGTTTTTACCTAACTTAACTGTCTATAATAATCTCAAGGCAAAAGATGGAAAAGAAATAGAGCTTGAGGGCAAGAGAAAGCCAAACTCCTTTTTATCAGGAATCCACTCCTGAGAAAGTGGCATTAATCACCTCTTAAAAGTCCCACATGTCAACACTGTTGCATTAGGGATTAAATTTCCAACATGAATTTTGGAGGTCACATTCAAATCCTGGCAATATCCATGTGTCAGTCTGAATCCATATCAAACCTAAAAAAAAAATCCACTTTCTAGTACTGGGTTTTAAGTGTGGGCAGTCATTATAAAGAAAGCACCCTTTACAGTTATACTGCCTGCCTTTTCTGGATATGAGTGGGGTTATTGGGTACAACTTTGCCTCAGGACACAGCTGTCTAATTTCTAGTCTAGTCAGACAGTTCTCTGACACTGAGGTCCTGTGGAAATAAAAGGCCTCTCAATACACATACACACACATCCTTATGTGTGTGCATGCACACACACGGATGTATACACAGAGTCTCAAGAGATTTTGCAAAAAATGCAAGAGAACTCTTAAAAAGCCAATTCTTATGTATTCTCCCCAAGGACTGTTTGGGATCTATTTGAATCACAATATGTCAGTTTAGTGTTTGCTGTATCTTAATTCTGTCTTGAGGAGAGATGGTTTTATTTGGTCAATCTGAGGGCTTTCACTGTTCTGAGGTTCCTGATGAATTTTAAAAGTAAAAGAAAAAACCAAAATGGAATTACAATAATTATGGAATATTTTGATTTTTTTCCCATTAAGTTTATTGGTACATTTTTGGTATAAAATACAGTTACATTCATCATTGGGATCTTGTACCTTTACATGAGTATCTTGGTTCTTATTTTTTTCCCCTTCCCTTGCCCTCCCTTCACCCCCTCCACCCTTCCCTATTTGCAAAGACCTTGTTTCCATTTTTTTTCCTCTTCTCATATTTTTTCCTTTCCCATTTTTTCCCCTTCCCTTACCCCTCCCAATTCCCCTGGTCTTTTAAACCTTTTCTTTCTGTTACACAGTATCAATTATACATTTTTTAAATTACAATATTAAGATCTAGGAGACATTACCACAGATTTTACAGAATTTAAAAGGATATAGAAAGCATATTACAAAAATCTGTTTTGAAATAAATTTGACAACTTTTAAGAAGTACCTTGGAAGACAAATTAATGAAACTAACTATGGAGGAAATATAAAATTTGAATAGCACCTATTAAAGAAAGTATATTCCTAGCTTGAAAACCTACCTATATGACAACAGCAGGCTCATATACATTTTAACTGATAAATTATATCAAACCATTAAAGCAGAAAAAAAAAGGAACACTTCTCCCCTCATTTTAGGAACTAACATTGTGCTAATCCTAAAACTGGATAAAGATAATAGAAGAAAAAAGTATGAACATAGGTAGAAATTTGTTTAACAAAACAAACTATTAGAAGTCAGATCTGGCAGGATGTAGAAAGTGGTTTTATTATAGGGATGGCAGTGTTGGTTCAGCATTGGAAGATCCACCCCCAAAAGTCATCATTTAAACAGAGGAAAGGAGAAAGCCATGTGATCCTGTCACTAGTTGAAGAAAAAGTACTGGACTAAATTCTACAGCTGTTCATGGTAAAAGCCATCAGGAGACTAGAAGTAGAACAGAAACTTCTCAACAGATTAAAGACATGTACTCCATACTTCCAGCAAGAATGCCTTATATAAATGGAGAAGATACAATGCTTTCTCCTTAAGGTGGGGAACAAGGGCAGACATGCTTACTCTTTATCTGCCCATTCAACTTTGAAACCTAGTCCCCACCAAAATAGTCTGGCAAAAAAATGACACAACTAGGATAGGATTGGCACGGCAGAAGCAAAATCTTTCTATGTAGATGAAATGATCATCTACAGAGAAAATACTAAGAAATCTCTAGGAGCCCCTAGAACTTGTACTTGAATTTGGCAGGATTAGAAAACACAAGGTATATATAAAAATTCAGGTCTGTGTATACTTGCTATAAATGAAGAATTGGATATTGAAATTTAAAAGTTATGTAGGAGTACAAAGGACCTAGAAAAGTTGAAAACAAAAACAAAACATAAACAAAAACAGTGTTGGAAGACGTTTAGTACCTAATTTTAAGACTTCTTCTAAAGCTACAGTAATCAAGGCAGTGTTGGTGTAAGGAAAGACATATAGATCATTTGAATAAAACAGAGAATCTAGAAATAGAACCACACATATATAGTCCACTGAGTTTTGAAAGATTATTTAACATTAGCATTTTATAGAATATAAACTCAATTCAAGAGCCGAGGAAGAGAGTGTTTTCAGCAAATGGCACTAGAACACCTGGAATCCATATATAAAAAATTAACCTCAACTCTTTTTTTCCATACATGAAAATAACTTGAAGGGATCTATGAACCGAAATAAGAAAGCCTAAAAGTATAAAACTTTAAGAAGAAATTATAAGGGAAAATATTTATGAATTCAGGGTAGGCAAGAACTACCTAGGATACAAAAAACATGACGTATAAAAGAAAAAAATTGATAAATGAGATTCCATCAAAATTCAGAATTTTAAATGACATCATTGAAATGAAAAGTAGTCGTTAAACAGACCATATTTACAATACATATAACCGATGACCAGAATATATAAAGAATTCTTAGAGCTCATCAATAGACAACCCAATTAAAAAGTACACATAAGAAGATGATAAATAGCCAGTATAGCACAAGGAATGGTGTGCAATTCTAGAATCAGAAAAATACTAATCAGTACAATAACAAGATTGAATTATACACTCATTAGGGAGATGAAGTTAAAAGTTTTAAAAGCCTTGTCATGACTTTTTCTTTTTGTTGGATTCTCCCACTTTGTGTTTAATTTGTCAGGCCCAATGGATTCATTCTGCTGGGTTTTCTGGGGTTGTGATCCTCATTGTCTTTTAGTAGGGTATTGTCTAAAATTTTTGGAGTGCTGGTTTGGTATTCATGAAGTTCCTGAGGTGCTCTTTGTCATGAAAGTATCTTATTTCTCCATCAATTTTGAAAGATAGTTTTGCAGGGTACATCAATCTGGGTTGGAGGCTGTTTTCCTTTAGGGCTTGAAATACATCATTCCAAGCTCTTCTTGCCTTAAGGATTTGCATTGAGAAGTCTGCTGTAATTCTGATGGGCTTTCCTTTGTATGTGATTTGTTTCTTTTCTCTCACTGCTTGTAGAATTTTGTTCTTCTGTTGGATTTCTGGAATCCTAACTATTATATGCCTATGTGTAGATTTTTTTTGATTAAGGCTAGCTGGAGTCCTATATGCCTCACTTATCTGTATGTCAAGCTCTTTTCCCCTCCTTGGGAAGTTTTCTGCCATCACTTCTGTGAACAGTTTTTTGATGTCATCTGCACTCTCTCCTGTTTCTTCATTGATTCCAATCAGTCTTATGTTACTCTTCTTTGCATCGTCTAGCAGCTGCTGGATTGATTTCTCCTGTTTCCTTACAATTTTAAAGCAATTTTTCTTTTCCTCCTCACTAATTGCAATCTTATCTTCTCTATCTGAAATTCTATCCTCACATTGGTTCATTCTGCTGCACAGACTTTCGATGGAGTTTTTAATCTCTTGGAAATCTGTTTGTATGTGTTTTATGGATTCCGTTTGTTGCCCATGTTGGGATTCCATCATGTTCCTCAGATCCTCTATTTTTTTTATCTGTGTCCTCTCTAGATTTATTAATCATGTCTTGCACCATGAGCAAAATCTTTGCTGTTATCTGAGTAATTATTTCTGATTTCATTTTTCCCAGATCCTCTTTTGTTGCCAGTTCAGAGAGTCCAGGTGGTTGAGTATCAGATTGTTCCATCTTGTTTCCCTTTGGGGTTGCTGTAGGTGATCCAGAAATCTGTTTTTGAGACTTGTTTATGTGTCTTCTCATTTCCACGGGAGGGGGTGCTTCTGGTACCCACGCGGCTCACCTTCTCTGCCCTAGGAGCTTGGGATAGTGGTGGGGGGAGCTTCCTTCTGGGTGCTGGGACCCGCTCACCTTCTCTGCCCTAGGAGCTTGGGATGGCAGTGGGGGAACTTCCTTCCAGGTGCTGGGACCGGCTGAGCTTCTCTGCCCTAGGAGCCTGGGATGGCAGTGGGGGCTATTTTGATTTTATTTACTTGTTTTGCAGTAGGGGGATTGAAAGAATATTTCAAAATATTTTTGTTATTTTTTTTTTACTGTTTTATTGCAAATGACAAATTATAATTATATATTCATTGGGCACAAAGTGATGTTGTTGTCGGGTAGTTTCTTTTAGTTTAGTAGTTTCAATTGGCTCACCAATTGAACTTATTCCAGGTTCTTCTCACCTCAAACAAAGAATTAACAAGACAAGCCAAAAATGGTGCCAAAAGTTTATTTGAAAAATAAGGGGTGAAGGGTTAAGGGAGAAACTGGCTATGTAGAGCAAACTTCGGGACAAAAGAAAAAGGAAGAGAGGAAAAGAGCAAAAATAAAAGTACACTCTCTATCTGAGAGACTCTGGGTGGGCTACTGTGAAGAGTTACCATAGCTGGCTCCTGTTGGCATCTGTCTCTTTTATGCCATTCACAAGCTTTACATATGAGGTCCTGGAAATTATTTGGTGCTATGCTGGGATCTTGTAATTAACAGGTCCTGCTGATTCCTGAAGCCAGCTTTTCCACATTCTACCTCCTATGTCAATGTTATGTTATGATTGTAGATTATTTAAACTAATTAACATATCCATCACCTCAAATACTTGCCATCTTTTCTAATGAGAATGTTTACTCTTTTAAAAATTTGGAAATTATACTATTATTAACTATATTAACCCCTGTGCATTAGATCTCAAAATATGTACTGTTTCTGTCTGAGGCCTTGACCATGATCTCCCCTTTCTCCCTACACCCCAGCCTCTGTAATTACCATTCTACTTTCTGTTTCAGTAGTGCAATTTTTTTCAGATTCCACTAATGTGTGAGAACATGGGGTATTTGTCTTATTATGCCTGGTTTATTTTACTTAGCATAATGTTCTCTGTGAAACATTTTGAAGTTTCCATTGGACAAATCAAAATTTTAACACTCAAATACAATGTAGTGTTGTTTGCAATTCCAGAAATCATGGAAAAATCTAACTGGCAGTGCCCCAGAGGCTGTGCCAGTGGTAAGGACATAAGGAGTGGCATTTTTCTCATGTGCTACCTCACAGTTTCTCTATGATACCATGGCCTCCCTCAGCAATAATGTCAGATGTCTTGTTGGTTTTCTGGAGGGTCCTTTTGTCTGGAAAAGCAATCCTGTAGGACATATTACAAACTCTTCGGTAGGTGGCATATGGCAGGGCAGTGTGGCTCAGGAAACAGCATCTATGAGTTGGCCTCTCCAGATTCCATTTTCTCCCATTTTCCAGGGAAAAGGGCTCCCTCCTTCCAGCTCTATTACCTTTTTGTTGTTTGAGACGGCTCTCACTACATATTCCAGGCTGGCCTAGAACTCACTATGTAGGCTTCAAACTGAGATTACAGGGATGTGCCACCACACCTGGTCAGGTCTCCTGTCTTTTAAACTCCCTCTTCTATAGTTGTGTTTAGACACTTCTGGCCACAGAGAGTAGATTTCTTCTAATCTGTCTATCCTATGAAGGAAGAAACTTTCTTTTGCTTTCACTGTTAAAGAATATTTAAGGGAGGCTAAACACAGAGTTGACTAGTTCAGTATTTTCTATTCCTTTTGTACATATAACACTCCCCTGCCCCTCAAAAATAAAAAGAAGCAATGGATTTCTCATACCTTTGTATTCCTGAGGTGGCCATGTTGCTCTCTGAAGCAGAGCCTACCTACCTAAGAGACAAAACTGCTTTGATCCTAAACTTTCTCCCAAGGAGGAACTGAATTGTTAGGGTTCAAACAGCTACAGAATCTGCCATTTAGCAACTATGGGACTTTATGCCATCAAAAGGTATTTGGGATTTTGAAAAACAACTGATTCTCAAACATTATGCTTATAATAACCTATTTGGACCCCTGCTGCCCACACACAGCCCCATATGCCACAGCACAGCAGAGTCCATGACATTTTTATGATGAAGGACTTCTTGCTGTGTGATTCCACAGTGGAGGGCAAGAGGACAAGAGCACACACACATGCAAGACAGTACGGGCCTAACTTCCCCTGTCTGTAAGATAAAATGGGAAGTGGGAACTCCACCAAATCCCTCCCTAAGGGTATGAAGACTCATAAATCAAGAAACTTCCAGTGTGGGGGTATAGATATTTGTAGTCAAGAACTTTAGGACTGGGATTAGTAAATTGTAAATGGTCAGAAGCATAATAGTCAGGCATTCTGTTTTTGTTATTTGTTCTGTGTGCCCCCCAACCACAAGGAATTGAACCTAGGGCCTTAGCACTGAGTTATGCCCCTAAGCCTTATTTTTATTTTGAGGTAGGGTCTTGCTAAGTTCCTAAATTTCCCTTGCTGGACTTGAACTTTTGATCCTCCTCCCTCAGCTTCCTAGAGTGCTAGGATTCCAGGCATGTGCCATGACACCTGCCTAGTCGGACATGCTATTGCATCTGTAGTTGTAGGTTCTCAAAGTTGCACCCCTTCCTTTTTGTGTCCTCACTGAAAATCACAGAGTACTGTGACTGATCTGTAATTGGCCAGCTGGAAGTTTTTCTCAGAAGGGTTGAGCCCAGGCCAAGGTCTTCAACCTTCCCAGGCAACTCTCATATAAACTCTCATATACACTCCACACCTTGACTCTCTCATTGTGAAGGAACCTAGGCAGAACATCTTTTTCCTTCACTGTCTATCATAAGGTGTGCCACAGCTCACCATTTAAAATTCCCTTAATAATGCTTTAGAATGATCACCTTGACATTCAGTGCTTCTTTCTTTGGATCCCAACTGGCCCCATTTTAGTATGGTTTGGGGTTTGGTTGGATAACTGCCCTGACACTGCTTTTAAGGTGACTCCTGTCCCAGGTTTGGTGGGACAAAAAAGTGGCTCATATGACTTGTGAAAAATGCACTTCAGCCAGATGTGGTGGTAAATGCCCATAATTCCAGCTACACGGGAAGCTGAAACAAGAGAATCTCAAGTTCAAGGCCAACCTGGACAATATAGTGAGTCTCTGTCTCTAGAGATGCAGCTTAGTGGTATAGTGCCACTGGTTTGAATTCCAGTACCACACATACAAAAAAGCCCTTCATGTTTTACTTCCCAATTTCTAGAATAAGTCCATTTGTTCAACAAATGCATACAGAGCACTTATTATGTTCAGGAGACTGTGGAAAGACAAGGTTTAGGCAGGCACAGTACAGCCCACAAAGATCTTAGGAGCTGGAGGAGAAAGAAGATGCACACCCTTATTTGGGACAGGAGAGAATAGCATTGATGAAGAACTTCAGATATCTTAGTGTGCAAATTTAAATAGGGATGGAATAAGAGTGGACATCCAGGAAGTGTTCACAGTATGTGTCTGTGATGTCTCAAAGATTGGGGAGGATTTCTGTAGGGGCAGAGATCTGTGGACAAGAAAATAAAATAGAAGCTTCCTTAGGTCTTCTAGCTGATCTTGACTAGGTGTTAAAAACTAACTTTGCTAAGGGCTGGGGAATTAGCTCAATGGCACCACACCTACCTCGCAAGCACAAGGTTCTGAGTTCTATCCCCAGTACTAGGAAAAAACAAAACAAAAAAACTTTGCTAGAGAGCTTCCAATGGGAAGCAAGTCAAAGACAGGGGTAGAAAAAAAAACAGATAAAGAAAGGAACCAAATAGGCATGGGACTCGCAACAAGAGACCACAAAAAGAGCTGACGGGCAGGACACAGAGAGAAAGCCAGGTGCACAAATGATAAGCCGCCCTCACCTCCAATAAAATATGGGGGGAATGACTAACTTTAAGGCAGTATATACTCCACCTATTCACTCTAGAATCACTATATTATTCACTCTAGGATCATTATAGAGTACAATGGATATCCACACACCCCTTACTAACTCTAAGCTAACCAACAATAAGGCGCCCC
Source organism: Heterocephalus glaber (assembly GCF_053883595.1). Classification (NCBI taxonomy): domain Eukaryota; kingdom Metazoa; phylum Chordata; class Mammalia; order Rodentia; family Bathyergidae; genus Heterocephalus; species Heterocephalus glaber. Next base: position 1,208,504 of record NW_028258484.1, read on the forward strand.
CTTTCCAACTACTACCCACCCCAAAGATAAGGCCTTAAAAGGCACATCAAGGACAAGTAAATAGACAAAAGGAAGCTGCACATAGACAACTGGAAGAAATTATGTTAGAAAGAGGTACCTGGAAGCCAATTCAGTTATGGCAAGTTCTTGGTAGAGGGGAAATAATCACTTACCCCCTATAAAAACAACTGAGGACAAAGGGCCCATGGGTCCTCCATCTTTCTGGACTCCCCTAACCTGATTCTTTCTTATCAGAGTAGCTATCTATCTTCTTCTTTCTCTTTCCTTTTCCTTTTTACAAATAAAATGTCTTTGTTCCATTAAACTTTATCCCTCTTATTTATTATTGGGGCTGAGTTATAATCCCAGTGGGCTGCTTGGACAACAGAGCAATGGTGCTGTCTCCCAGATGCAACATTTGGACAAATCCATTTTCCCCTTAGTGACATTAGTAAGGGGCACAGAGAAGGGGTTATCTTTTGATCTGGCTACTGTGCAGAGTGGATGAAGGTCAGAATTGGGTAGGATTTGAGAGGGCTTGGACCCTATTCAATCTGGGAAAGGATGTGGGCTCGAGGTCTACATTTTGAGGTAAGAAGAGAATAGGGCTATAGCAGATTGAATTAATATTCATCCAGATGTGATACTTCACTCTTCAAAGAGATTAAACATCCTTACTCTGTAGAATTCAGGAAATAGATATGACTTATGTGACCAATAAATTGTGAGCAGGAGTGACATGTCACTTGTGACAGAAACTATAGAAATCAAGGATTGGTGACTTTGATAGTGCTACATGCATCCTATAGGCTATTCACTGCTCTGTAAGTAACCCTTAATAAACTCACTCACCACACTAGTCTTGTCTGAGTTACTCTGAACTGTCACTGACCCTCTGAATTCAGAGACAGACATTACAGAACACCACCATATATCCAGTGATTTGATCGCAATGAGTTACTTGATTTTTTCCTTTTTAACCTTAAATTTGGAGAGATGCAAATTTGGTCTCAGTGATGGGGAGGCAGCTTTACCTCCCAGTCCCTGCAGCTGGTTTCAGGTGCCTGAGACTTTAAAACTTCCTGATGAGTTTTAAGAAAGCATTTGGCAAAAGACAAATGGGTGACTTTGGTTTGGGGTTTGGGAAGTGTTTTCTCCCAGTAAATTCTCTCCTGTGCTAGCCTGTCCTCCTGTTCCTCGGTCTGTCGGGCTGTCAATTGGTTCCACCAATGAATGAGCAGGAATCATGGCAGGGCCAATCAGATCTGTCGCTAGGGCTTCTGCACAGAGATTAAGGTCCAGAAAGAAAAAGAAAAGGGGCTGGGGTGGGAGAGATTCCAAAGGTTTAGCAGGTCGCCCTGTGAACCTGCCTATTAGATCCTGTACTCTGGATCCTTCCTCTTTCCTTCCTTTAAAACTCCCTTGCGTTACTGCAACAGAAATAAATAGCAAGCTTCCCAATCAACATTAGTGTAAACGACCATATTTTATTCACTCCACTCCCCAACAAAAGATCACACTTCCCAGAGTCCTTTGCAGACCACAACTAGTTAGCCCAAACAACTTCCAGCGACCCGGTGGGAGGGGCCCACGGACTTACTCTGAGGGACGAGGGTGTCCTCTTTGCCCTGGACTCTGGCCTCCTTCACACCCTATTTTAGGAAATACAGATTCAGAGGCTTGTGCTCAGAAAATAACCCAAGAAGGGTGTTTTTTCAGGGCTTGCAGGAAAAGGCAGTGTTAGAAAGAATTCACTTGTCAAAAACACAGGCCCTTTATCATGAGAAAAAGAAAAGTTTATTCCAGTGAACAGGGACTAGAATCAGGGTCTAAAATCAGGAGATTCTAGCAGCCAGCAGGGAAGGAAGACTATACTTATATAGATTTGGGGGCAGGGTCTATAATCATAAGGAATTTTTATGACTTGGATGCCTAAGGACAGTCTGCTCAGGTGTGTATACAAATACTGGACTTCTCTGTGCCAAGGGGGGTTGTATATTACATTTTGAGTCCATTTTTCCTATTTATTGGGAAGCTGCTGTTGTTTGCTGAAAGCAGCCTGTTTGCTTTGTTCTGTTGGTTTAGGCCAGGACTGATAGGCAGCAAGATTGAATTGCAGCTAAATTAGGTATAGACCATCAGTGATCCTGTGATTCTACCCTTGGGTTTGTTGCTGAGAGAATGTGCAGAGCATTGTACCTGCACTTTGTCCATAATAGACAGCAAAAACAACCCAAATTGTTCATCAGTAGCTAAGCTACGATAAAATTATATAGTGTATTAACAAAGCAGAGTGAAAGGTACAGGCAATGTGGTTGATGAGCATAACACAGACGTGATGATGTAAGAAAGCAGATACAAACCTACTATTCCACAGTAGCCCAGGGAAAACTTGAGTTTCTAGGGTCAGAATAATGGTTTCCTGCATGAGAGGAAGAGGAAAAAAATCCCAGAATATTTGATGACTGATTCCCAACTCCATGCAATTTCCAATACTTTTGTATGGGTGGAGTTATAATAGAGAAGTCCACACTTTTTTCTGCTCTAGCATTGTTTATACTTGAGTTATATTTGGGTGATGGGAGAAAAGTCTAATCTCAATACTTAGGACCTTACAGGTTCTTGTGGCAGATGTATTTTTAAAAATGGCCATATCCCACCACTTACAAGGTAACCTAATGCTCTGGGAGGGCTTGTGGCTATGGTGGAGGTGAGGCCATGTCATTTCCAAGTCGGAGTGGATAGTGTACTCCTGGTTCCTTAGCGACCCTTGTTGCAGTGTTGTGAGGAAGTTCAAATTACACAAAGTAGTTCCATGGAGGCTTTCCACCTACACGCCCAGTTAATGTCCCAGCCAACAGCCAATGTCAAATGTCAGGCATTAATTGCAGCAAAGGAGTCTTCAAAGTGAACCAAGTTCCAGGAGAGAGTAATAAAACAGCTGTTGGTTGTTTTAAGACACTAAGTTTTGGGGTAATTTGTTATATGGTAGTGAATAATTGAAAGGTTTAACAGGGCCCTCCTTTCCCCCATCTGGATAATCCTACTTGTTTTCAAGACTTGGCCCCAGTGTCCCACCTATGAGTAGCCTTCCATGACCTTTAGGGTTGGATGTGATGTCCTTCATCCTGGCTCTCACAGCCCTCTCTCTGGTCCTCGCTGGGCCCTTTTATCACTGCTTACTTGTCTGTTGTCCTCACTTAGCTAAAACTTTAAACCCCTTTGGGCAGTGACTAGATTTTTTTATCCTATATATTCACAGTGACTAGAACAGAGCTAGAAAAAAGTAAAAGCCAATAAATTATGTAGGGAAAACAATATTTTTGGGTTGTTCGTACAAGTGAAGCATTGGCTGGGAAAGTCAGAGGAGGTCTTGGGGACACAGGCTGAGGTTTCCTATCACACCTGGATAACTTCAATCAAGTTATTGAACTTCTCTGTGCCCCAGTTTCTGGAGTATGGTGACGCTAATGGCTCTACCAAAAGAAAAATGTGCAAGTTTTGAGTACTGAGTAATATTTACTTCCAGTGTAAACATGCAAAGTCTGGCCTGTGAAACTAAGAAGTAACAGATAAAAAGAGAAGATGGCAGAGTTAGGAGTGTAGCTCACTGGTAGGATGCTTGTGTGGCATGCACAAGGCACTGGGCACCATCTTCAGTACCACACATACACATACACACACACACACACACACACATAAAGAGAAGATGGAGCCAGGCATGATGGAACACACCTATAAGCCCAACACTTTAGGAGACTGAGGCAGGAGGACTGAAAGTTGGAATCCAGCCTGGAAAACTTAGCAACTTAATGAGCCCATATCTCAAATTTTAAAAAAGGACCCAATTGCCCATCAACTCGAGACTGGATATAGAAGATGTGGGTTTTTTTTTTTATAAAATGGAGTACTATTCAGCCATAAAAAATGAAAAACTAGACATTTATAGCTAAATGGATGCACATTGAGGCCATACTCTTAAGTGAAATAAATAGGACACACATGTGTAAATACTGAATAGTTTCTCTGGTGTGAGAAACTGAAAGTGTAAATAATGATCAAAATGTATAATAGGTAATGTGAAATAGGAAGAAAAGGTCCAAAGGGGAATGGGAGGTGGGAGGGATAGGGGAAAGGAAAGAAGGGAAAGGAATAAATATGAGAATATGAAAAAAATGGAAACAAAGTCTTTGTAAATAGGGAGAGGTGGAGACATTGCAAAGAGGGCAGGGGAATGGGGAAAAAAAATAAGAACCAAGATATATCGTGTAAAGGTACAAATTCCTAATGATGAATGTCATCATATTGTATACCTAAAATGTACCAATAAACTTAATGAAAAAAAAGGAGGGGTGTGGCTGGAGATGAAGCTCTGTGTGAAGCTTCTGGATTCAATCAATCCATAGTATGGCAGAGAGAGTGAGGGGCGTTAATGAATCAATGTCAGAACTTTCTCAGTAACTACTTCATTGGTTTGTTAGGGGAATTACATCATAATAGAACAATTTTTGACACATAGTAAATAAATAATTAGCTATCATTGTTATTTCAATTAGCACCATCACCACAGCCTCAGAAAGCTGGCTTCTAATTGTCATCTTGCAACTAAAACCCTGTGAATTTGGACCTGTGAGCCTCATGGTGGCTGGGGAGGGAGGGAAAAATGGAAATTGATGCCTGCTTCTTGGGACTGTAATGAAGACGACACAGAATTACAGATGGAAGAGCAGTTATTTCAAGAAGTAAAAGAGATTACTAATTGATTTAATAATCTTTGTTAAATCAATAACATAATCAATTTAATTAGATTATTTTTGAATATTTTTCCCAAGAAAGGCAAGTGCAGGATAATTTAATTAGCTTCAACTTAGACATTTTTAGTGGGCATTTTTATTTAACTTTCCAAATGTCAACAACATTGTGCTTCTGCATCACATATGAACTTTTTTTTTTTTTAGTTCTTTTATTGGTACATTTTAGGTATACAACTCATTTACATTTATCATTAGGTGTTTGTACCTCTACATGATATATCTTGGTTCTTATTTTTTTTCCCCCATTACCTGTGCACCCTTCACCCCTCTGCCCTTCCCTATTTACATAGATTTCATTTCCTTTTTTTTCTTTTCTCATAGTTTTTCCTTTCCCTCTTTTCCTTTCCCCTTCCCTCCCTTCACTCCTTCGTCTTTGGACCTTTTTTCCCATTTCAAATTATCAATTATTCATTTTAATCATTTTAACCCTTGCTTACACTATCAGTTTCTCACACTAGTGAAACTATTTGGTATTTACATGGTATTTCACTTAAGAGTATGGCCTCGATATGCATCCATTTAGCTATAAATGACTCTAGTTTTTCATTCCTTATGGCTGAGTAGTACTCCATTTAATAAAAAAACCCACATTTTCTTTATCCAGTTTCCAGTTGATGGGCACTTGGGCTGCTACCAAGCTTTAGCTATCACAAACTGTGCCGCTATGAACATGGGTGCACATATATCACTGTGGTATGATTCTTTTAATTCTTTGGGGAAGATACCCAGCAGGGGAATAGCTGGGTCAAATGGGACCTCTAGTCCTAGTTCTTTGAGGTATCTCCATCCTGACTTCCACAGTGGTTGCACCAGTCTGCACTCCCACCAGCAATGGAGAAGGGTTCTTTTCTCCCCACAACCCCGCCAGCATTTGTTATTTGTTGATTTCTTGATACCAGCCATTCTTTCTGGGGTGAGGTCGAATCTCAGTGTTGTTTTCATCTGCATCTCTCAAATGATGAATGATGTTGGACATTTTTTCATATATTTGTTTGTTGCTTTTACTTCCTTGTCTGAGAAATGTCTGTTCATTTCAGATGCCCATTTTTGGATTGGGTCTTTAAATTTGAGAGGTCTGATTTTTTAAAGGTCTTTATAGATTAGAGATAGTAGGCTTTTGTCTGAGGGACCGCTGGTGAAAATTTTTTCCCACATTGTGTGCTGTCTCTTCACACTGCTTGTGGTTACTCTTGCTGTGCAGAAGCTTTTTAGTAAGAAGAGATCCCACTTGTTGATTGTTTGTGCTAGTTCACGGGTAAATGAGGTTTTGTTCGTAAAGTCTTTTCCTACCCCAATGTCTTTAAGAGTTCTACCTAACCTCTGTTCCAGCCGCTTCAGCATTTCTGTTTTTATATTTAGATCTTTAATCCATTTTGATTTTAGTTTAATGCATGGTGAGAGATACAGGTCTAGTTTTAATCTTTGGCAAGTTGAAGCCCAATTTTTCCAGCACCATTTATTAAAGAGGCCATCTTTCCTTCAGTGAGGGTGTTTGGCTCCTTTATCCAAGATGAGATGGCTGAGTGTGTCTGGCGTTGTTTCTGCATCTTCTAATCTGTTCCACTGGTCCTCGGGTCTGTTTCTTTGCCAGTACCATGCTGTTTTTATCACAGTAGCTTTGTAGTATAGTTGCAGGTTGGAGATTGTAATACCCCCTGCCATGTCTCTGTTACCTAGAATTGCTTTTGCTATTCTGGGTCTCTTGTTCCAAATGAATTTTTGGATATTCTCAAGGTCTATGAAGTATGCTGCTGGGATCTCAATTGGAATTGCATTAAATCTATATAGCAGTTTTGGAAGTAGGGCCATTTTCACTATATTAATCCTTCCTACCCAGGAGCAGGGGATGTCTGTCCATTTTCTGATATCATCTTCAATCTCTCTTTTCAGAGTGCTATAGTTTTCAGAGAAGAGGTCTTTGATTTCTTTCATTAGGATGATTCCTAGGTATTTCAGTTTTTTGGATGCTATTGTGAAAGGAATTATTTGCCCTATTTCTCTCTCAGTGAGCCTGTCATTCGTGTAGAGGAAAGCTATTGATTTTTGTGTGTTGACCTTGTAACCAGCTACTTGACTGAATTTGCTTATCAAGTCTACAAGACTTTTGGTGGAGTTCTTAGGGTGTTCTAAATAGAGTATCATGTCATCTACAAATAATGACAATTTGACTTCATTACCTATCTTTATTCCTTCTATTTCTTTCTCTTGTCTAATTGCTGTGGCTAATGTTTCCAGAACTAAACTGAACAAGAGTGGTGATAGTGGACATCCTTGTCTTGTTCCTGATTTTAGTGTGAAGGATTTCAGTTTTTGACCATTTAGTATGATATTGGCTGTTGGTTTTTCATAGATGGCTTTTATCAGTTTGAGATAGAGACTGTCTATTCCAATTTTTGTAGGGTTTTTATCATAAATGGGTGTTGGATTTTGTCAAATGTTTTTTCTGCATCTATTGAGATGTGCATGTGGTTTTTGTCCCTGGCTCTATTGATATAGTGTATTATATGGATTGATTTGCATATGTTGAACCATCTCTGCATCCCTGGGATGAATCCCACTTGATCAGGGTGTGTGATCTTCCTGATGATCTTCTGCATTCTATTTGCCAGTATCTTATTAAGGACTGTTGCATCTATGTTTATTAGTGAGATTGGCCTACAGTTCTCTTTTATTGTTGGGTCTTTCTCTGCTTTGGGGATCAAGGTGATGCTTGCTTCCAGGAATGATTTCAGGAGTATTGCTTCCTTTTCAATTTCATTGAAGAGTTTAAACAGTAGTGGCAGTAGTTTCTCTCTAAATGTCTTGTAGAATTCAGAGGTGAAGCCATCAGGACCTGGGATTTTCTTGGTTGGCAAGTTTTTAATTAGGTTTTCAATTTAATTGGTTGATATTGGGTTGTTTAGAATTTTTAGGTCTTCTTCATTCAACTTTGGTAATTCATACTTGTCTAGGAATCTGTCCATTTCTTCTATGTTTTCCACCTTATTGGCATATGGCTTCTCAAAGTAGGTATTTATGAACCTCTGGATTTCTGCTGGATCTGTTGCAATTTCACCCTTTTCATTTATAATTGCATGGATTTGGGCCTTTTCTTTCCTTTTTCTGATAATGTTGGCTAAGGGTTTGCCAATTTTGTTTATTCTTTCAAAAAACCAACTCTTGTCTTCATTGATTTTTTTATTGTTTTCTTTGTCTCCATTGCATTGATTTCTGCCCTGATCTTTATAATTTCCTCCCTTGTATAAGCTTTGGCTTTGTCCTGCTCTTCTCTTTCTAGAAGCTGGAGGTTTAGCATCAGGTTGTTTAACTGGGCTTGCTCTGTTTTCCTAATATGAGTATTCATTGCTATGAATTTCCCTCGTAAGTCTGCTTTCATTGTGTCCCATAGATTCCGATCTGCTGTGTTGCCATTATCATTTAATTGAAGGAACTGTCTGATTTCTTTAATTTCCTCTGTGACCCATTGGTTATTCAGAAGTGTGTTGTTCAATTTCCATGTGTTTATGAAGTTTTTGCAGTTTCTTTCTTTATTTTTTTTATTAAATTCTTTTATTGGTACATTATAGGTATACAACACAATTACATTTCTCATTGGGAATTGTACCTTTACATAATGCATCTTGGTTCTGATTTTTTTCCCCATTCTTACCCCTCCCTTCACCCCCTCCACCCTTCCCTATTTACAAAGACTTTATTTCCATTTTTTCCATTTCTCAGCATTTTTCCTTTCCCTTCTTTCCTTTCCCCTGCCCCTCCCACTACCCCTACCCCTATGGACCTTTTCTTCCTATTTTGCATTATTGATTATTCATTCTAATCATTGGTACATTTTAGATATACAATATAATGACATTCATCATTGGAAATTTGCACCTTTACATAATCTCTCTTGGTTCTTATTTTTCACCCTTGCCCAGCCCTCCCTTCAACCCCTCCATTCCTCCCTATTTACAAAGATTTTGTTCCTATTTTTCCATTCTCTCGTATTAATCCCATTCCCTTCTATCCTTTCCCCTAGCCCTCTCACTTCCTTCCCTTTGCCCCTTTTCTTCCTATTTCACATTACCTGTTATACATTTTAGTCCTTATTTACACTTGCAGTTTCTCACACCAGAGAAACTATTTGGTATTTATACATGTGTGTCCTATTTATTTCACTTAAGAGTATCGCTTCAATGTGCATCCACTTAGCTATAAATATCTCTAATTTCTCATTTTTTATGGCTGAGTAGTACTCCATTTTATAAAGAAAACCACATTTTCTTTATCCAGTCTCCAGTTGATGGGCATTTGGGGTGTTTCCAAGTTTTAGCTATCACAAACTGTGCTGCTATGAACATGGACACATATATATCACTGTGGTATGATTCTTTTAATTCTTTGGGGAAGATCCCCAGCAGTGGAATAGCGGGGTCAAATGGGACTTCCAGTCCTAGTTCTTTGAGGTATCTCCATACTGATTTCCACAGTGGTTTCACCAGTCTACACTCCCACCAGCAGTGGAGCAGGGTTCCTCTTTCCCCACAGCTCTGCCAGCATTTGTTATTTGCTATTGATCTCCAATTTCATTGCACTATGGTCTGATAATATATAGGGGATAACTTCAATTCCTTTGCACTTACCTAAATATGTTCTATGAGTGAGTATGTGGTCTATTTTGGAGAACGACCCATGTGCAACTGAAAAGAATGTGTATTCTGATTTTGTGCGGTGGAAGACTCTGTAAACATCTGTTAAGAGTTCAAGAGTTTGATTGAGTTCTAGTATTTTGTTGCTTGTTTTTTGTCTAGTTGATGTATCTATTTGTGCTAATGGGGTATTGAGGTCCCCCACCACTATTGTATTATTGCTTATATGGTTTTTCATGTCCATTAGTATTTGTTTTATACAGTTGGGTGCACTAGTGTTTGGTGCATAGATATTTTTGATTGTCATCTCTTCCTCTTGGATTGTTCCCTTTATGAGGATATAGTGTCCTTCTTCATCTCTCTTAATCAGTGTTAGTTTGAAATCCACTTGGTCTGCAAAGAGGATCGCTACTCCTGCTTTTTTCTGGGTTCTTGTGGCATGGAGAACTGTGTTCCATCCTTTTACTTTCAGTCTATGAATTTCTTTTTGAGTTAGGTGCATTTCTTGTATACAGCATATTGTTGGATTTTGCTTCTTAATCCATTCTGCCAGTCTATTTCTTTTGATTGGTGAATTGAGACCCTTAACATTGATGGTTATAATCGATAGATACTGACTCATCTTTGTCATGAGTTTTACTTTTGTTGGCTCTTTCAGTTCTTATTTTTCCCCCTTTCCCTTTAGTTTCTTACCTTGTCTGGTGGATTCCCTCTTTTGGGCTTCTTGGAGTTGTGGCCTTCATTGTCATTTGCTAGGGTATTGTTTAGAGTTGTTTGGAATGCTGGTTTGTTGTTCATGAAATTTTTCAGGTGTTCTTTGTTGTGGAAGTATCTAATTTCCCCCTCAATCTTTTTTTGGTGCTGGATATCAAACTTGGTTCCTTGTGCTTGAGCAGCAGGTGGTGAAACCACTGAGCTAAACCCTGGCCCCTCCCCATCAATTTTGAAAGATAATTTTGCAGGATAGAATAGTCTAAGTTGGAAATTATTTTCTTTTAGTAGTTGAAATACTTCACTCCAGGCTCTCCTTGACTTGAGAGTTTGTGTTGAGAAGTCTGTGATTATGATGGGTTTCTTTTGTAGATGATTTGTTTCTTTTTTCTAACTTCTTGTAGGATTTTGTTCTTCTGTTGGGTGTCTGGGATCTTGACCATTATATGTCTAGGTGTAGATTTTTTTTGATAGTGGCTATTTGGAGTTCTATCTGCCTCACTCATCTGTATGTCCAATTCTCTCCCTCTGTCTGGGAAGTTTTCTACTGTTACTTTTGTGAACAGTTTTTTATGTCATTTGGACTTTCTCCTGCTTTTTTGAAGACTTCTACCCATCTTATGTTATACTTTTTTGCATGATCTAGCAGCTGCTGGATCGATTTCTCATGGTCCCTTACTATTTTTTGAGAAATCTCTGTTTTCATGGTCACTGACCACAATCCTGTCTTCCATATCTGATATTTTATCTTCACATTCACTCAATCTGCTGTGAATACTTTCAATGGAATTTTTAATCTCCTGGATATCTGTTTGAATCTGTTTCATGAATTCCAGTACTTTCCTATGTTAGGCAATCATGGTTCCCATTTATTTCTTATGCTGGGCATTCATGGCTTCCATCATGGTTCTGAGATCATCCGTTTTTTCCTGTTTCCTTTCTAGAGCCTCTAATCATGCCTTTCACTGTGCTCAACATCTCTCTAATTATCTGGGAAATTATTTGGTTTGAATTTTTCTAGAGCCTCATTCATCTGTTTTGTTCCTGGGCTATCATTTCAAGGTGTCCAGGTGGTTGATTATCGGACTTTTCCACCTCTTTCCACCAGAGTTTGCCTTCGGTGGGTGGAAATCTGGGTTTGTACCTTGCTTAAATGTCTTCTCATTTTTGCTTTTGGTACTGTCCTTGGTTTAATTCCTGAGCTGATACTTCAAAATTGTGTATTGTAAGTATCTTTGTTGCCTGTATTTAGAACCCTTATGGAATGATTGCTTCTCAGAGGTGTCTTCCAGATATAGCTGGTCTTTAGGTTTTGAGTCTCTAATGACTCTGGGGCTATCTCATTTTCGTTATACCAGGAAGGACAACTGATTAGGTCAATCACACCTTAGCCCAAGTGATACAATCAGCAACACCATAGTATCAAGCACAGCTTAGAGAATGACAATTTGTGGTTGTTATTAATCTATCCACTTTAAATGTGTGAATTAAACAAAACTCGAGGACCAACCCAACATATGTTTATAGTGAATAGACTCTGCAATATAGCAACTTTACCCTTCAGGATGGGGAATTAGAAGGAGTTGAGGAAGGAGGGATAGATAGGTAGAAGGATAGGAATAGGTTAGCAGTGAGGACAGAGGACACAGGAAGATCATGTAAACTAAGAAACTGTTAAAGGCAAGAGGAAAAGACAGAATGAAAGAATAAAAATGTGAACAGAACAACCAAATACCAATAGGCAGGCTAGAAACTGTGCTTTTCTTTAAAGCTAATGACAATTAAGAGAAGGAAAAAGAGAAGAAAACAAAAATAAAGAAGAAATCCAAATTAGTGTCAGAACAGGAACAAAAAGGGAGATGAAGAACAGTGTGGGCCAACAAGTCAATGAGAGATTTAGAAAGAGAGAGAAAGAAAATAGAAATGAAGAGAAGAAAAAAGAGGAAAAAAGAAAAATTTGAAAAGAGTAGAAAAAATAAAAATTAAAAATTAAAAATAAGGCAATAATAATTTTGAAAATAACTAAAAATGAAGGGCCTCCTTCAGGGTAGGTCTCTTCTGTCACAATAGTCAATGTGGGCAGCAGTGTGCAGATATAAGTTAATGAGTCTTAGCACACCAGTAGCAGATCCGTGAGATGCAGGCAGATTTCTGGCTGGAAGTCCCAAGTTGAGCTCCCTGTCCTCTTGCTGGCTTGAACTTGGCAATATTCTACTCCAGGTTCCTGCTGTGCATGCCCTGAAGATAGTCCAGGTTCTAATGGGAGGTGATGATCCCTCCACCTTACCAAGTACAGTTGACTGGTGTGCCTTTATTGCAGAGATTCTTTTCACATTTCTAGTGGGCTTCAATTTTCATCAAGGAGCCTGAGAGAGGCAGTCTTTCTGTTGTTCACTTCTGCTCTATCTTCTGGAGCTCAGGACAATGGTATTTATGACCCCCTGTGCCTCTGTAGTCTGGAATCAGGTACCAGCACAGGCAGGAGGCCAGAGGTGGGGAGGGGGGATGCAGGAGAGCTAATCAGGTCACTGAGGGTGGGGCTTGGGGAGGGAGCCCCAGGAAGGAGGTAAAACAGTGCTCACCTCAAGTGTCTGGCTCTCTGTATTACAGATTTCTACAGCACCTCTCTATGAGGCTTGTATTGCAAAGGGCAGTTTGATCTAGAAAGTGCCATCCGGTTTTGTTGCAAAGCAAAGGTTTGGAGAGCTGTCAACTTTGTGCTAACAAGAACTAGGGGTTAGAAGCTGAATATACTCTTCAGAATGACTCGGCATTTCCAACAGAAGGTTTCACTCCAACCCTGTCCCTGAGGCCTTTTCACTCATGAAGTCAGTGGAGGTGATGGCATACAGTTCTGTGCCTTCTCAGAGAAAGCACTGGGAACTGCTCTGGTGTGGCCCTGAAGTAAACTCCAGGAAGGAAGTAAAACAGTCTTAACCTCATGTCTGGCTTTCTGCATTACAGATTTCTACAGCACCACTCTATGAGGCTTGTATTACAAAGGGCTGTTTGGTCTAGAAAGTGTCATCCAGTTATGCTGCAAAGCAAGGGCTTGGAGAGATGTCAAGTTTGTGTTACGAAGAACTTGAAGTTACAAGTTGAACACACTCTTGAGAATGACTTGGCAGCTTGAAATGAAGTTTGGTCTCCAACTCTGTCCCTGAGGCCTTTTCCCTATTTAAATCAAAGGAGAGAATGGCATCCAGTGCCATGACATCTCAGAGAAGGCAGCTGGAACTGCCCAGGTGTGGCCCTAGAGTCCAAACCTGGAAGGAAGTAAAACAGTCTTAACCTCGTGTCTGCCTCTCTGAATTCCAGCTTTGTACAGCACCTCTCTATGAGGCTTGTACTGCCAAATGTAGTTTGGCCTAGAAAGTGCCATCCAGTTGTGATGCACAGAAAGGGTTTGGAGAGCCATCAACTTTGTGCCAAGAAGAAGGGGGGTTAGAATCTGAACACATTCTTGAGAATGGCTCGGCAGTTCAAACTGAAGGTTTCAAGCCAGCCTTTTCTCTGGGGCCTTTTCCCCTTTGAAGTCAATGGAGGGGATGGCATCAAGTGCAGTGACTTCTCAGAGGAGGGAGCTGGAACTGCCTTGGTGTGGCCATCAAGTCCACCCTAGGAAGGAAGTAAACCAATCATTATCTCGAGTGTCTGGTTCTCTGCAGTCCAGGTTTATATAGCATATCTCTATGAAGCTTGTATTGCAAAGTGCCATTTGCCCTAGAAAGTGCCATAAAGTTTTTCTGCAAAGCAAAGACTTAGAGAGCTGTTAATTTTGTGCCAAGAAGAACTGGGGATTAGAAGCTGAACACACTCTTGAGAATGGCTCAGCAGGTTGAAATGAAGTTTGGCTTCCAACCTTGTCCTGGAGGCCTTTTACCTATTGCAGTGAAAGGATACCTATGGCATCTCAGAGAAGGCAGCTGGAACTGCCCAGGTTTGGCCCTCAATTGCAAACTGGGAAGGAAGTAAAGCAGTCCTAACCTTATTTCTGGTTCTCTGCCTTACAGATTTCTATAGCATCTCTCTATGAGGTTTGTAGTACAAAGGGCCTTTTGGTCTATAAAGTGCCATCCAGTTGTGCTGCAAAGCAAAGGCTTGGAAGGCTTTCAAGTTTGTGTTAAGAAGAACTTGTGGTTGCAAGTTGAACACCCTCTTGAGAATGGCTCAGTAGTTTGAAATGAAGTTTTGCCTCCGACCCTGTCCCTGAGGCCTTTTCCTTATTAAAGTCAAAGGGGTGGAATGCCATCCAGTGCAGTGACATCTCAGAGAAGGCAGCTGGATCTGCCCCAGTGTGGCCCTTAAGTTCAAACAGGGAAAAAAGTAAAACAGTCTTAACATCGAATATCCGTCCTTGCATTCCATGTTGTATAACACCTCTCTATTGGGCTTGCACTACACAATGTAGTTTGGCCTAGAAAGTGCCATATAGTTGTGCTGCAAAGAAAGGGCTTGGAGAGCCATCACTTTTGTGCTAAGAAGAACTGAGTGTTAGAAGCCAAATACACTCTTGAGAATGGCTCTGCAGTTCAAACTGAGGGTTTCATGCCAGCCCTTTCTCTGGGGTCTTTTCCCCTTTGAAGTCATTGGAGTGGATGGCATCCAGTGCAGTAATTTCTCAGACAAGGCACCTGGAACTGCCCTGGTATGGCTCTCAGGTCTAAACCAGGAAGGAACTAAGAGTCCTAACCTTGTGTCTGGCTCTCTGCCTTCCAGCTTCATACAGCACCTCTCTACGAGGCTTGTACTGCAAAATGCAGTTTCACCTAGAAAGTACTATCCTGTTGAGTTGTAAAGCAAGGGCTTGGAGAGCTTTCAACTTTGTGATAAGGAAAACTTGATGCTAGAAGCCAAACACACTCTTCAGAATGGCTTGGCTCTTTGAAGTTTTGACTCCTACCATGTGCCTGAGGACTTTCCCTTTAAAGTTACTGGAGGGGATGACACCCAGTGCAGGTACTTCTCAGAGAGGCAGCTGGAACTGCCCTGGTGTTTGCAGCAAGTCCACTCTGGGAATGAATTAAAAGAGTATTCACCTGGAAAGTCTGGCTCCCCAGATTCAAGGATTGTACCACACCTCTTTATGAGTCTTGTACTGTGAAGGGTAGTTTGGCCTAGAAAGTGCCACCCAGTTCTGCTGCAAAGCAAGGGCTTGGGGAGCTTTCAACTTTGTGATAAGGAAAACTTGATGCTAGAAGCCAAACACACTCTTCAGAATTGCTTGGCTGTTTAAACTGAAGTTTTGACACCAATCCTATGCCTAGGCATTTTCCCTTTTGTAGTCAATGGACTGGATGAGAACCAGTGCAGTTACTTCTCAGAGAAGGCAGCTGGAACTGCCCTGGTGTTCACAACAAGTCCACTCTGGGAATGAATTAAAAGAGTATTCACCTGAATTGTGTGGCTCCCTGGATTCAAGGATTGTACTGCACCTCTTTATGAGGCTTGTATTGTGAAGGGCCATTTGGCCTAGAAAGTGACATCCAGTTCTGCTGCAAAGCAAGGGCCAGGAGAGCTTTCAACTTTGTGCTAAGAAGAATTTGACGTTAGAAGTGGAACAAACTTTTTAGATTGGCTCAGCAGTTTGAACCGAAGTCCTGACTCCAACCCTGTGCCTGAGGACTTTTTCCCTTTCATATCAATGCACTGGATGAAATCCAGTGCAGTTACTTCTCAGAGAAGGCAGCTGGAACTGCCCTGGTGTGGCCCTCAAATCCACTTCAGGATGGAAGTAAAACAGTAATCAACTTGCATGCTGGCTATTTGCATTGCAGTTTGTACATATTTTTGTACCTAACATCTCTATGAGGCTGCTATTGCCAATGGCAGACTGGCCTAGAAAGTGCCACCCAGTTCTGCTGCAAAGCAAGGGCTTGGAGAGCTGTCAAGTTTATGCTAAGAAGACCTTGGGGTTACAAGATGAACACACTCTTGACAGTCACTCAGCACTTTGAACTAAACTTTGGCATTCAACCTGTCTCTGAGGGTTATTCCCCTTGAAATCAAAGGAAGGGATGGCATCCAGTGCAGTGACTTCTCAGAGGAGGCAGCTGGAACTGCCATGGTCTGGACTTGAAGTCCACTCTGGGATTGAAGTAAAGCAGTAGTTACCTTTGAGTGTTTCGCTCTCTGCATTCCAGATTTGTACTGTACCTCTCTAGGAGGCTTGTATTTCAAATTGCATTTGACCTACAAAGTGCCATACAGTTCTGCTGCAAAGCAAGGGCTTGGAGAACTGTCAAGTTTGTGCTAAGAAGAACTGGGGGTTAAAAGATGAACACACACTTGAGAATGGATCCACAGTTTGAACTAAACTTTGGCCACTAACCCTCTCCCTGAGGCCTTTTCCCCACTGAAGTCAATGGAGGGGATGGCATCCAGTCCAGAGTCTTCTCAGAGGAGGCACTTGGAACTGCCCTTGTGTGCCCCTCAAGTCCACTCCAGGAAGGAAGTAAAACAGACTTAACCTCGTAGCTGGCTCTCTGCATTCCAGCTTTGTACAGCACCTATGAGGTTTGTATTGCAAAAGGCATTTTGTCCTAGAAAGTGCCATCCAGGTGTGCTGCAAAACAAGGGTTTGTAGAACTCTCAACTTTGTGCTACACAGAACTTGGGGTTAGAAGCCAAACAAACTCTTCAGAATGGCTTGGCAGTTTGAACTGTAAATTTGACTCCAACACAGTCCCTGAGGCCTTTTCAACATTGAAGTCAAAGGAGGGAAGGGCATCCAGTGCAGTGACTTCTCAGAGGAGGCAGGTGGAACTGCCATGATGTGACCATCAAGTCCAAATTGGAAAGGAAGTAAAACAGTCTTAACCGCATTACCTTCCCTGCATTCCATTGTATAACATCACTCTATGAGGCTTGTACTGCAAAATGCAGTCTGGCCTAGAAAGTGCCATCCAGTTCTTATTCAAAGCAAGAGCCTGAAGAGTTAGCAACTTTGTACTAAGAAGAATTTGACATTAGAAGCTAAACACACTTTTAAGAATGTTTGTGCAGGTTGAAATGCAGTTTTTATTCAAACATTCTCCTGGTGCCAACTCTCCCATACATGTCACAGGAAGGGGATGACTTAAAATGCAACTACTGGTTGCCTTTGCTGCCTTGTGCGAGCCATGTTGTCTCTTCTCTGTGATGCTTGTTTGCCATCCCAGCCTTGGAGCCAGCCAATTATGAACTGAAACCTCTATGAACTATAAGCCAAATAAACCCCTTCCCTTTTAACTTTGGGTGTCAGGCATTTTGTCTCAGCAATGAGAGAAAAGTAACTAACACAGAAGATTGGTACCTGGAGTGGGGCCATTGCTGTGATGTTGCTTGGCCATGTGGCTTAAGTTTATAAGCCTTGAGAATCAAATTGGAAAGGTTTTGAGAGAGCAACCAAAGAGGCAGCCCTGGTAAGCTCTAAACTATATGGGAAATTTTGGTCGGAGCCTGGAAAATCAGAGTACTGATGGAAATGCTGCCACTTAGGATGAGGTTCAGGAGGCCTCTGTTGAAAACTGCATTGACTGCTTGATCCCAGGTAGTGTATATTGTGCTTTGGGAAGTAGTTAGTGTGCATTTTGCTTGTGTTTAGAGACATTGCCTGGGTGGCAGAAAATTTCCGTGCAGTATATTGTTGGGATGGTGGCATGGTTACTGTTTAGGGCTTTTGGCCGGATCTGTGCTGGAAATTAGGACTGGAGAACCAGCAGGGTGATTTGAAGCATTCAGCCAGAGAGGCTCCAGTGCAGGTATGGATTACAAGGACAAAACAGAGGAGAACGTAGTTGTAGAGAAGGAACAGGACAATGGAAAAATGACCTGAAGCCTTTTACCAGACAGGAAGAGTATATTTGGATTGTAGGAAATCACATGGGACCTCCTTTAGTGTAGCCGCTTCTGTTGTCAAAGTTATGGGAAGCAAGATAGATGCTTAGGAGTGAAGCTCAGCCGGTCCCAGCACCCAGAAGGAAGCTCCCCCGCCTCCATCCCAGGCTCCTAGGGCAGTGAAGCTCAGCTGGTCCCAGCAACCAGAAGGAAGCTCCCCGCCTCCATCCCGGGCTCCTAGGGCAGTGAAGCTCAGCCAGTCCCAGCATCTGGAAGGAAGCTCCCAGCCTCCATCCCAGGCTCCCAGGGCCAAGAAGGTAAGCTGCTCCCAGCACCCAGAAGAAAGCTCCCCCACTGCCATCCCAAGCTCCTAGGGCAGAGAAGGTGAGCCACATGGGTGCCAGAAGCACCCCTCCTCTGTAGAAATGAGAAGACACATAAACATGCCTCAAAAACAGACTTCTGGATCACCTACAGCAACCCCAAAGGGAAAAAGATGGAACAATCTGATACTCAAACACCTGGACTCTCTGAACTGGCAACAAAAGAGGATCTGGGAAAAATGAAATCAGAAATAATTACTCAGATAACAGCAAAGATTTTGCTCATGGTGCAAGACATGATTAATAAATCTAGAGAGGACACAGATAAAAAAAATAGAGGATCTGAGGAACATGATGGAATCCCAACATGGGCAACAAACGGAATCCATAAAACACATACAAACAGATTTCCAAGAGATTAAAAACTCCATCAAAAGTCTGTGCAGCAGAATGAACCAATGTGAGGATAGAATTTCAGATAGAGAAGATAAGATTGCAATTAATGAGGAGGAAAAGAAAAATTGCTTTAAAATTGTAAGGGAACATGAGAAATCAATCCAGCAGCTGCTAGACGATGCAAAGAAGAATAACATAAGACTGATTGGAATCAATGAAGAAACAGGAGAGAGTGCAGATGACATCAAAAAACTGTTCACAGAAGTGATGGCAGAAAACTTCCCAAGGAGGGGAAAAGAGCTTGACATACAGATAAGTGAGGCATATAGGACTCCAGCTAGCCTTAATCAAAAAAAATGTACACATAGGCATATAATAGTTAGGATTCCAGAAATCCAACAGAAGAACAAAATTCTACAAGCAGTGAGAGAAAAGAAACAAATCACATACAAAGGAAAGCCCATCAGAATTACAGCAGACTTCTCAATGCAAATCCTTAAGGCAAGAAGAGCTTGGAGTGATGTATTTCAAGCCCTAAAGGAAAACAGCCTCCAACCCAGATTGATGTACCCTGCAAAACTATCTTTCAAAATTGATGGAGAAATAAGATACTTTCATGACAAAGAGCACCTCAGGAACTTCATGAATACCAAACCAGCACTCCAAAAATTTTAGACAATACCCTACTAAAAGACAATGAGGATCACAACCCCAGGAAACCCAGCAGAATGAATCCATTGGGCCTGACAAATTAAACACAAAGTGGGAGAATCCAACAAAAAGAAAAAGTCATGACAAGGCTTTTAAAACTTTTAACTTCATCTCCCTAATGAGTGTATAATTCAATCTTGTTATTGTACTGATTAGTATTTTTCTGATTCTAGAATTGCACACCATTCCTTGTGCTATACTGGCTATTTATCATCTTCTTATGTGTACTTTTTAATTGGGTTGTCTATTGATGAGCTCTAAGAATTCTTTATATATTCTGGTCATCGGTTATATGTATTGTAAATATGGTCTGTTTAACGACTACTTTTCATTTCAATGATGTCATTTAAAATTCTGAATTTTGATGGAATCTCATTTATCAATTTTTTTCTTTTATACGTCATGTTTTTTGTATCCTAGGTAGTTCTTGCCTACCCTGAATTCATAAATATTTTCCCTTATAATTTCTTCTTAAAGTTTTATACTTTTAGGCTTTCTTATTTCGGTTCATAGATCCCTTCAAGTTATTTTCATGTATGGAAAAAAAGAGTTGAGGTTAATTTTTTATATATGGATTCCAGGTGTTCTAGTGCCATTTGCTGAAAACACTCTCTTCCTCGGCTCTTGAATTGAGTTTATATTCTATAAAATGCTAATGTTAAATAATCTTTCAAAACTCAGTGGACTATATATGTGTGGTTCTATTTCTAGATTCTCTGTTTTATTCAAATGATCTATATGTCTTTCCTTACACCAACACTGCCTTGATTACTGTAGCTTTAGAAGAAGTCTTAAAATTAGGTACTAAACATCTTCCAACACTGTTTTTGTTTATGTTTTGTTTTTGTTTTCAACTTTTCTAGGTCCTTTGTACTCCTACATAACTTTTAAATTTCAATATCCAATTCTTCATTTATAGCAAGTATACACAGACCTGAATTTTTATATATACCTTGTGTTTTCTAATCCTGCCAAATTCAAGTACAAGTTCTAGGGGCTCCTAGAGATTTCTTAGTATTTTCTCTGTAGATGATCATTTCATCTACATATAAAGATTTTGCTTCTGCCGTGCCAATCCTATCCTAGTTGTGTCATTTTATTGCCAGACTATTTTGGTTTAGACCTATGTTTCAAAGTCTAATGGACAGATGAAGAGTACCATATCTGCCCTTGTTCCCCACTTTAGGAAGAAAGCATTGTATTGTCTCCATTCATAGAAGGAGTTTTTGTTGGAAGTATGGAGTACATGTCTTTGATCTGTTGAGAAGGTTCTGTTCTACTTCTAGTCTCCTGATGGCTTTTACCATGAACAGCTGTAGAATTTAGTCCAATACTTTTTCTCCAACTAGTGACAGGATCATCTGGCTTTCTCCTTTCCTCTGTTTAAATGATGATTTTTGGGGGTGGATCTTCCAATGCTGAACCAACACTGCCATCCCTATAATAAAACCACTTTCTACATCCTGCCAGATCTGACTTCTAATAGTTTGTTTTGTTAAACAAATTTCTATCTATGTTCATACTTTTTTCTTCTATTATCTTTATCCAGTTTAAGGATTAGCACAATGTTGATTTCCTAAAATGAGGGGAGAAGTGTTCCTTCTTTTTTCTGCTTTAAATGTTTGATATAATTTATCAGTTAAAATATTTATGAGCCTGCTGTTGTCATATAGGTAGGTTTTCAAGCTAGAAATATACTTTCTTTAATAGGTGCTATTCAAATTTTATATTTCCTCCAGAGTTAGTTTCATTAATTTGTCTTCCAAGGTACTTCTTAGAAGTTGTCAAATTTATTTCAAAACAGATTTTTGTAATATGCTTTCTATATCCTTTTAAATTCTGTAAAATCTGTGGTAATGTCTCCTAGATCTTAATATTGTAATTTAAAAAATGTATAACTGATATTGTGTAACAGGAAGAAAAGGTCTAAAAGAGCTGAGGAATTGGGAGGGGTAAGGGAAGGGGAAAAAATGGGAAAGGAAAAAATATGAGAAGAGGGAAAAAAATGGAAACAAGGTCTTTGCGAATAGGGAAGGGTGGAGGGGGTGAAGGGAGGGCAAGGGAAGGGGGAAACAAATAAGAACCAAGAGACTCATGTAATCGTACAAGATCCCAATGATGAATGTAACTGTATTTTATACCTAAAGTGTACCAATAAAGTTAATAGGGAAAAAATGCAACTACTTCTCAAGGAAAGCAGCTAGAACTCTTGTCATATAGATATCAACACCTCTGCAGTAATGATATGCAACAGTAGTCATTTCAAGGTCTACCTCTCTGTATTGCCCATTTGTGCAGCACATCTCCATGAGGCTTGCATTGTGAATGGTACTTTAAGCTAGAATGTAGTATCCACTTCTGTAGCAAAAAAGGGCTGGAGAACTGTCAACTTCATCCTAAGAACAAATTGAAGTTAGAAGTTGAACACACTGTTAAAAATGATTGTGCAGTTTGAAATGTGGTTTTTATTCAAACATTCTCCAGGCACCAGCTCTCACATATGAGTCAAAGGAAGGGGATAACATAAAGTATAGTTACTTCTCAGAGAAAGAAGCTACAACTCTTGTGGTTGGGAATCACCTCCACTCCAGTAATGATGTGAAACAGTAGTCATTTAAATGTCTGCTTCTCTGCACCGTACATTTGTGCAACACATCTCTGTGTGGCTTGTATTGTGAATGGTACTTTGGCCTAAAAAGAGCTATCCACTTCTGCCTCAAAGAACTGGCCTGGAGAGCTCTTAACTTTGTCTCAAGAAGAACTCAAGGTTAGTAGCCAAACACACTTTTAAGGATGGTTCTGCAGTTTGAACTGCAGTTATTTTTCAAACATTATCTTGGTGTCAGCTTTCCATAAAGGCCAATGGAAGGGAGTGACCTAAAGTGCAGTTACTTCTCAGAGAAATTAGCTAGAAC
The DNA here is from genome assembly GCF_053883595.1 of Heterocephalus glaber. NCBI lineage: Eukaryota > Metazoa > Chordata > Mammalia > Rodentia > Bathyergidae > Heterocephalus > Heterocephalus glaber. The sequence goes on from NW_028258484.1 coordinate 1,230,820, forward strand.
TCTTGTCATATGGTTATCAACTTCACTGTAGTAATGATGTGAAATAGTAGTAATTTCATTGTCTGACTCTCTGTAATGTCGATTTGTGCAGCACATTTCTATGAGGTTTGTATTGTAACACTTTAGCTTAGAAATTACAATCCATTTCTACTGCAAATAAAGAGCTGAGGAGCTGTTAAATTTGTCTTAAGAAGAAATTGACATAAGAAGCCAAACATGCTGTTAAGAATGGTTCTGCATGTTGAACCACAGTTTTCTTTTAAACATTCTCAATGTGCCTGTTCTCCCATACAAGTCAACGGAAGGGGATGACATAAAGTGCAGTTACTTCTCAGAGTAAGCAGCTAGAACTTTTGTGGTATCACCATCCCATCCACTCCAGTAATGACATGAACTAGTAGTAATTTCATTGTCTGACTTGCTGTAATGCCGATCTGTGCAACACATCTCTATGAGGCTTCCATTGTGAATGGCACTTTGGCCAGAACATTCCATCCAATCCTGCTGCAAAGAAAGGACCTGGAGGGCTTTCAACTTTCTCACAAGTACAGCTTGATGTTAGAAGTAAGCACATTTTAAAGTATGGTTCTGCACTATGAACTGCAGTTTTCATTCATATATTCTCCTGGTGGCAGCTCTCCCATACAGTCAAAGGTAGGGGAGGACATAAACTACTAGCTACTTCTCAGAGAACGCAGATAGGCCTCTTTTGGTATCACCTTCACTTCCACTCCAGTAATAATGTGAAACAGTAGTATTTTCAATGTCTGCCTCTCTGTACTGCCAATTTGTGCAGCATATCTCTATGAGCCCTGTATTGTGAATGACATTTTGGCTTAAATTAAGCTATCCAGTTCTGCTGCAAAGAAAGGTCCTAGAGAGCTGTCAACTTTGTCCGACCAAGAACTTGATGTTCGAAGCTGACAGCAATTTTAAGAAAAGTTCTGCAGTTGAAGTGCAATTTTCACTCAACAATTATCCTGGCACCAGCTTTCCCATACAAGTTAATGGAAGGGAATGACATAAAGCAGAGTTCCTTCTCAGAGAAAGCAGCTAGAACTCTTGTCATATGGTTATCAACTCCACTCCAGTAATGATGTGAAACAATAACCATTTCAATGTCTGCCTCTCTGCACTGCACATTTGTGCAGCACACCTCTATGAGGCTTGTACTGTGAATGGCACTTTGACCTAAAAAGTGCCATCAATCTCTGCTGGAAAGAAAGGACCTGGAGAGCTGTCAACTTTGTCATAAGAAGAACTTGACATTACAAGACAAATACACTTTTAAGAATGGTTTTGAACTTTGAACTGCGGTTTTCATTTTAACATTCTCCCATCACCAACTCTCCCATAAAAGTCAATTGAAGGGGATGACATGAAGTGTGGATAATTCTCAGAGAAAGTAGCAACAACTCTTGTCCTATGGCTATCAAATCCAATCAGGGAATGATGGGCAACAATAGTCATTTCAATGTCTAACTCTCTGCACTGACAATTTGTACAGGACATCTCTATGAGGTTGGTATTTTAGAAGGCACTTTGGCCTAGAAACTACTATCCAGTTCTGATGCAAAGAAAGGGCCTGGATAGCTTTTAACTTCGGCCTAAGAAGAACTTGACATTAGAAGCAAAACACAGTTTTTAGAATAGTTCTGCACTTTGAATGCAGTATTTATTCAAACATACTCTGGGGGCCACATCTCTCTTCCAAAGGAATGGACAGGTGTGACATAAAGTGTAGTTACTTCTCAGAGAAAGCAGCTTGAACTCTTGTCATATGGCAATCACCACCACTTCAGTAATGATGTGAAACAGTAGTCATTTTGATGCCTGCATTTCTATACTGTCAGTTTGTGCAGCTCGTAACTATGAGGCTTGTATTGTGAATGGCACATTGCCCTAGGGATTGTCATCAAGTTCTGCTTCAAAGAAAGGGCCTGGAGAGCTGTCAGCATTGTCCTATGAAGAACTTGAGGTTAGAACCCAAACACATTTTTAAGAATGGTTCTGCTCATCCAGGGGACCGTGAGGACAACCCCCCAGGGAGGCACACTGGCTGCCAGTTTGGCCTTGTGGTTGGATGCAGGTAGCTGTGCCCTGCTCTGTCCAGCTTGCTCTACCTGCTTGCATCCAGGAGACCATGAGGACAACCCCCAAGGCAGGCACACCAGCTGCCAGTTTGGCCTTATGGTCAGATGCTGGTAGCTGTGGCTTGCTCTGTCTGGCTTGCCCTACCTGCTTGCATCCAGGAGACCATGAGGACCCCCACTGCAGGCCCACAGGTTGCTGGCTTGGCCACATAGGTACCTGTAACAACAGCCCCCTCCTCTGGCCTCTTGGCTGTGCAGCTACCCAGTTCCACATTACAGAGGGAGAAGGGGACATAAAGACCTGAGTTGTTCTGAGTTGTAGAGGTGAACAGCAGAGAGAGGGCCTCTTTCAGGCTCCCTGATGAAAAGTGAAGCCCACTGGAAAAGTGAAGATAATCTCTGCAGTATAGGCACACCAGACCACCATACTTGGTAAGTTGGAGAGATCATCACCTCCCATTTGATCCTAGACTATTTTCGGGGAAAGATAGCTGGAACCTGTAGTAGAGCCTTGTGGAGTTCAGCCCTGTGGGAGGGCAGGGAGCTTAACTGGGGAGTTGTAGCCAGAAGTCTGTCTGAATCTCACAGGTCTGTGACTGGCTTACTGGGACTCATTGACTTATAACTGAAAGTAGCAAAAACAAAATGAAAAGACATTGAGGCAAGTCACAAACCCAGGCTTACACCTCACAAAAGGCAATTTCTGGGGAAAATGAGGTGGAAAAGTCTGCTAATCAACCACCTGAACACCCTGAACTGATAGCACAGGAAGTAACAAAACAGATGAATGAGGATCTGGAAAAATTCAGAGCAGAAGTAATCTCACAGATAACTACAGAGATGGTGAGCAGAGTGAAAGACAAAATTAGAGGCTCTAGAACAGAAACAGATAAAAAAAAAGATGAGCTCAGAAATATGCTGGAAGTCATGAATGCCTAGTATAAGAAAGAAATAGAAATCATGATCACCCAACATAAGAAAGAAATGGAATCCATGAAACAGATTCAAACAGATGTTCAGGAGATTAAAAACTCCATTGTAAGCATGCATAGCAGATTGAGGGAATCCGAAGATAGAATATCAGATATAGAAGTCAGGATTGCAGTTAAGGATGATGAAAACAGAGATTTCTTAAAAATAGTAAAGGACCATGAGAAATCAATCCAGCAGCTGCTAGATGATGCAAAGAAGAATAACATAAGACTGATAGGAGTCCAAGAAAAAACAGCAGAAAATACAATTGACGTAAAAAACTGTTCCAGAAGTAATAGAAAACTTCCCAGACTGTAGTGGAGAATTGGACATTCAGACAAGTGAGGCATATAGAACTCCAATTAGCCATGATCAAAAAAAATCTATGCCTAGACACATAATAATTAAGATCCCAGAAACTCAACAGAAGAACAAAATCCTGCAGGCAGTTAGAGAAAAGAAACAAATCACCTACAAAGGAAAGTCCATCAGAATCATGGCAGATTTCTCAACACAAACCCTCAAGTCAAGGAGAGCCTGGAGTCAAGTATTTCAAGTGCTAAAAGAAAATAACTTCCAACCTAGACTGTTGTAAGCTGCAAAATTATGTTTCAAAATCAATGGGGGAAATTAGATACTTTCACAACAAAGAACACCTGAGAAATTTCATGAATACCAAACCAGCACTTCAAACAATCCTAAGCAATATTCTAGAAAAACACAATGAAGATCACAACTCCATGAGGCCCAACAGAGGGAAGCCACCAGGCAAGGTAAGAAACTAAAGTGAAAGGAAAAAAACCCCAAGAAATAAAAGAATCACCAATAGTAAAACATCATGACAAGGAAGAATCAATATCTATCAACTATAACCATCAATGTTAAGGCTCAAATCCATGCAATCAAGAATGAAAAAGGTTAAGTCACAACAGATCCAAGAGAAATCCAAAGCATCATCAATTCTTACCTCGAGAACCTGTACTCTAATAAAATGGAAAACACAGAAGAAATGGACAGATTCCTAGACACATACAAATTACCAAGGCTAAATGAAGAAGATATATGAATTCTAAACACCCCAATTACAACGAGTAAAATTGAAAATATAATAAAAAAATTTACCACCAAAGAAAAGCCCAGGTCCTGATGGCTTCACTCCTGAATTCTACAAGACATTTAAAGAACTATTGCCATTACTCTTTATTTTTTGTTAAATTCTTTTATTGGTACATTTTAGGTATATAACACAATTACATTTCTCATTGGGAATTGTACCTTTACATAATGCATCTTGGTTCTTATTTTTTCCCCATTCCTAGCCCTCCCTTCATGCTCTCCACCCTTTCCTATTTACAAAGACTTTATTTCCATTTTTTCCATTTCTCAGCATTTTTCCTTTTCCTTCTTTCCTTTCCCCTGCCCCTCCCACTACCCCTACCCCTTTGGACCTTTTCTTCCTATTTTGCATTACCGATTATTCATTCTAATCATTGGTACATTTTAGGTATACAATATAATGACATTCATCATTGGAAATTTACACCTTTACATAATCTCTCTTGGTTCTTATTTTTCACCCTTGCCCAGCCCTCCCTTCAACCCCTCCATTCCTCCCTATTTACAAAGATTTTGTTCCTATTTTTCCATTTTCTCATATTAATCCCATTCCCTGCTATCCTTTCCCCTAGCCCTCCCACTTTCTTCCCCTTTGCCCCTTTTCTTCCTATTTCACATTACCTATTATACATTTTAGTCCCTATTTACACTTTCAGTTTCTCACACCAGAGAAACTATTCAGTATTTATTTATGTGTGTCCTGTTTATTTCACTTAAGAATATTGCCTCAATGTGGATCCACTTAGCTATAAATGTCTCAAATTTCTCATTTTTTTCTTTTTTCGGGAAAAATAATAAAAGTTTACTTGCAAGCAGGCAGGACTGCCAGAAACTGGTCTGGTCAGTGTCCATGTCCTGCTTTTTGTTAGTCTCCTCTTTTATACCTTTGTTAGTCATTATCTCATCCCTAGTGGTCTTTGTTAAGTAAATAAAATTCCAATTCCTATTTAATGGTTAGACACAGGTGGTTTCTGTTACTGATTACAGTCCTAAACACATGACAGTTAAAGTAGATATATCACAAGTTTGCCCAAGCATTGCAACTTTGTACTTCAGAGTTAAGATGTTATCTGTAGGAAGGCTACAGATTGAGTCATATATCCATCGCTTTAAACAACCAGAGCAATGGGCTAAGGCAAGTTTTATTTTTCTCAGAAGTAGTATATTTATTTCACAAATACTTAGGATTTCCCAGTTTTCTTCCCTCCTTTTCAATGCTGCACAGCAAGGCACAGATGGGGAAGGGTGTAGGCCCAGCATAAAGTACTGTCACCCATGCCAATGGGCTTGGCCCCACCATCTCCATCAGCTGTCACTGAGCACAGTGGTGTCACCTACCGACCCCAGCGGCACACTGGAGTGTGACACACTATGGGTGATGCCCAGGACACTGCTTTCTCTCACTCTATCTTCTGAAAGGCCTTGATGGGAGCGACTCTGAGAGCAGCAGGGTGCCGTGGTGGAGAAACCCTGGGCTGGTGTTTCTGGAAAGTGAAGAACATGGGCAAATCCTGGCCCCTACACCCTTCAGCTCGGGGTGTTGGATGAGGCAACAGGACCCTGGGCCCCATTCACAGCTACAGTCTACGGTTGGTGGCATCAGGGCTGCACTGGCCCCAGGAGGTGCTCACTGTTTTGGTGAATTTTATATACAGAAGCAGTGCTGCTCCTCAGTGTCCCAACCTTGTCCTTATGCTGTGTCCAGCTTCTTGGCTGAGCAGAGGGGGAGTTGATGAGGTTACCCCTCAGATCCCTGCAGCTGCAACCACCTTGCCCTTCCAGTGCCTCAGACTGCAGTGCTGAATGCACAAGGCCCTGGTGGTGCTGGCTGTGTCCTCACATTTGCTGTCCCACAGAGGGGACCGACGGGCAACTGCCTGTCAGTGCCTCAGCCAGGGTCCCACCTGCAGCCCACCAGGTACAGAGCCCCTGGGCACCCCAAAATGTCTTCCATACTTCAGGCTCTCCTCTGGGCTGTAACTCGGGGGAGGGGGGGAGATAAGTGAGCCCTGAGAGGGAAATAATTTCCCAGGACAACATTCCTTCACTGCCTCACTGCAATCCTGATTCTGTACAACTCAGAATGGTTCCCCCCCCACTTCTCCAGCACACTTGCTGTGGGAGAAATTCCAGCTCTTCTCAGCCAGAGAGTAGAAGGATTCTTTCTCTCCAAGTCATGAGACTTCTTGTTCAGAATTCTGGGTTGTCTCACGGTAGCAAATTATTTTCAGAAACAATGGAAACTCTGTTTCCGAAAGTGTTTCCTGAGGCTGGGCAGTGCTCAGCATGCTGCCAGAGTCCTATTGGGCCAAGCCGTGGCACCCTGCACTGAGGGCACACACACAGCTCTGGAGTGGGCAGGATGCAACCTGCACACCCAGGACTTCTTCCTGGCCACTAGCTTTTGTTTACCCATGATTTTATCATCGCTTCTCAAGAGTTTTGCATTCAAATCATTTCCTCATAGTTTAGTGGCTGCTCAGGCACAAACTAACTAAAGCACTTAAGGCTGGCACCCCTGGAGCTCCCCCAACAACCCCAACTTGTCTTTGCTGGATCTTGAGAAAAGGGGCCAAACAGTCCAAAGAGGTCCTGGCTGGGTAGCTGCTCACAG